>NC_051157.2:191702891-191778881 GCF_013339745.2 Dermacentor silvarum
CATCGGAAGTCTAAAGTTGAACCACTTATCAAGACGCTCGACAAGATTCTGGCTGCTAAGCGTCCTACCAACAAGAAAACAGTGCAGTCATTCCTTGGTTAACCGGCTACTACAGGAAGTTTATCCCAACTACGCCGACTGACCAGCGTTGACGGACCTTACAAGGAGGGACAAAGCAGTGCTGTGTCATGGGGCTCACCTCAAGAAGAAGCATTTACGGCACTAAAGAAGAGCTCAGTGATGCTCCTATCCTCCTTGCTCCCGACCTTTCGAAAGAGTTCGTACTGCGCACAGACGCGTCCAACACAAGCCTGGGAGCAGTATTGCTCCAGGTAGGAAACGACCAGGTGCTGCAGCCTGTTGCTTACGCTAGCCGTAACCTATTACCCGAGAAACCCGGTATTCGACTATTGAACGGGATGTTTAGCACTCGTTTGGGCTATACAAAGTTTCATATTAACCTATATGGCAAGCCTTTTGTGTCCAGTCAGATCATCAACCCTTACAGTACTTAAATTCCGCCAAGCACATCAACAACAGAGTGTTGCGTGGAGTCTCCTCTGCAGGAGTATTCTTTTACTGTTCACTACAGCAAAGGTTGTGACAATGTCGGAGCTGACTACTTGAGTCGCGCGTAATGTTCATATACTAAAACGCGATTGGACAATGCGACCACTCAAGTGCTTAGTCTTATTTGAAAGCGCACAGACTTGTGCTTCGTACTTTAACTGTGCGCAATGCCCTGTGCACTAATTGTGTTTTGTGCTCATGTGAACAATCGGGCAAACGTACATGACATTTCTTTTTCATCCCGCGTCCTTGTTTTAGAAAAGTTGTAAACAACTTTCTCGAAAAAGGAGGTATTGTGATAATATATGGTACACGGGAGTGTAAAACATGAGCATGTGAAGACAGTGCGCCGTGCGGTGGCGAAGATGACACGATCTTGACCCATACCCGTGAGTGGGTATTACCTCAAGGGATCATCATCATCGACACCGACCTGTGAGCGTGTGACAGTGGCGCCTCGAAAAGCGTGGCTCGGGGAGCGTGCCCCGTGGCGTGAGCAGTGCGCGAGGTTCGGCGTTCGACGGCACAGAGCTTCCTCGCTGGGCGTCCGGCCCATAGGAGCTATCGCACCCGCGCAGCTACGTCTGCACCACAATCAAAGCTGTCCAGCCGAGGGGCCACCTCGTCCAGTTCTTGCGCTGGGCAACTGGCCAGAGGGATGGCGGTCCTGAGCCTGCTGTTCGAGCGTTCGGGTGAGCGGCCACAGGGTTACCTCGTCCAGTTCTTCCGCTGGGCAAAGGTCCCGGAGGGCTGGCGGTCCTGAGCCTGGCTGATCGAGCGTTCGGGTGAGCGGCCACGGGGCTACCTCGCCAGCTGTGGACGTGACTTGGTGGGCTGCCGCAGTGTTCTCCGGAACACAAACCCCGCCACGGCTAACGGGCAAGCGGAGGCTCCGGTACATCGACTGTGGCGCAGGGCCACCTGAGCTTCACGAGGCGATCCAACCCTGTTGTCCGACACCGTTTCTCGACGTCTCCGACATGGGACCTGTTTCACATGAACTGTAGGCAGACTGCATTAACTAGCCTATATATATCTGCATGTCTTCTAGAGCGTAGTTTAGGGAAATGTTACATGTGTGCTGTTCATTGTATTACGTGTCCAATACAAGTCTGATGTGTGTTTGTGCTTCGGCGTGCTGCTTCTTTCTCTTCTGGAGTGATCCTGCACCCAATAACATCACAATCCTACACAGGTTTAATCCTATAGTGCTGTGTGTTCAAGAGACACACCTTAAATCTACAGAATCCAACTTTCTCCGGCAATACGCCATTTTCAGGAAAGACCGAGAGGACGCTCTTGCGTCGTCCGGTGGTGTAGCAATAGTTGACAAGTCCGTAGCTTGTCAACATGTACTCCTTCAGACGGCTCTTGAGGCAGTGTCAATTCGTGCAATTCTTTTTAATAAAGTGGTCACTGTATGTTCGATATACATAGCCCACACTATATTCTCGGAAAAACTGAGTTTTATAATCTTGTTCATCAGCTTCCAGAACCCTACATACTTGTTGGTGATTTTAACGCTCACAACACGTTGTGGGGAGATTCCCGATGTGACCCAAGAGGTCGTCTTATAGAAAATTCTCTTCTGAACTCTGGTGCGTGTGTCTCTTCAATGGGAAGGAGCCAACATATTACAATCTTTGTCATAATTCTTACTCATCAATAGACCTGTCAATTGGCTCTGCCTCTCTTTTCCCCGATTTAAAATGGCGTGTGCTTAAAGATCCACTTGGAAGTGACCACTTCCCAGTGGCACTGGATTTGTTGAAACAACATGACTCCCCTCCGCATGACCCTCGCTGGAAACTAGCGTCAGCTGACTGAAAGTGTTTTAAAGAATCCGCATACTTATCACGAGATATTATAAGTAATTTTAGCATAGATCATGCTCTATTATATTTTACCGCTTTTATGCTTGACGCTGCAGAAAAGTTCATCCCTCAAACAAAAGGTCGTTCATGCGGGAGACGAGTTCCCTGGTGGAACGAGGACTGCAGGCAAGCTCGGAAAAAGCAAAACAAAGCCTGGGGCATTCTGCGCCGATACCCAACTGCAGAAAACCTTCTTCAATTCAAACAATCTAAATCACAGGGAAGGCGCACGCGACGGCAGGCTAGGAGAGCAAGCTGGGAGAGGTTCCCGTCGGGATTAAATTCATATACCCAAGAAACCAAAGTGTGGAATGCGCTCAGAAGGCTAAAGGGGCAGGAACCGCATCCGCTGCCTTTGGTAAATAATAAAGGAAACAGGTTGGAAGACCAGGCAGATGCTCTCGGTACACATTTTCAGTACGTATCTAGCTCCGCGCACTATACACATACATTCCTTAAACACAAAGAAATAGAAGAACGGAAGACACTGGACCGCAAATGCAGAGGAAACGAACTATACAACTGCCCATTCAACATTGCCGAGCTTAAAGCAGCATTGAACTCCTGCAAAAGCTCTGCGCTGGGAGCAGACAGGATTATGTATGACATGATCAAGAACATACACACGGACACACAAATAACATTGCTCGCGCTTCTTAATCACATTTGGGCAGCCGGACACCTTCCAGCGGCATGGAAGGAAGCTATCGTTGTCCCAGTTCTGAAACAGGGTCCATCCCTGGTAACAAGCTACCGTCCGATAGCACTTACAAGCTGCTTATGTAAGCGTTTCGAAAAAATGATAAATCGCCGTCTTATGCATTTCCTAGAATCAAACAACATGCTTGATCCCTACCAGTGTGGATTTCGAGAAGGCCGGTCCACAACCGACCATCTTGTGCGCATTGAAGCAACATACGCGATTCATTTGCTCATAAACAATATTTTTGTCAGTTTTTCTCGACATGGAAAAGGCCTATGACACCACATGGCGCTATGGCATTATCAGAGACTTATCAGGCATGGGTATCCGTGGCAACATGCTTAGCGTAATTGAAAGCTATCTCTCACACCGAACTTTCCGAGTTAGAATTGATAATGCCCTCTCTAGGCCATTTACACAGGAAACTGGAGTACCGCAGGGTGGCGTACTTAGCTGTACCCTTTTATTGTTAAAATGACCTCTTTACGCTCGTTTCTCCCACAAAGTATGTTTTGTTCAGTATATGTTGATGATGTCCAGATTGGATTTAAATCGTGTAACAGGTCTGCGAGCGACACGTTCAGTTTGGATTGAACAAAGTCTCAACATGGGCAAATCAGAACGGCTTCAAGCTGAATCCACAGAAAAGCTCCTGCATCCTCTTTACAAGGAAGAGGGGCCTTGTCCCAGAGCCCAGTATCCAGCTCCATGATCAGTGCTTACCTCTGAACACTCAGCATAAATTTCTTGGTGTCTTGCTTGACTTTAAACTTACATTCATTCCACATATAAAGTATTTGAAAGCCAAATGTTTGAAAACAATGAACATTCTTAAAATTCTTGTGCACACGATATGGGGCATTGACAGGGGCTGCTTAATGAACTTGTACAGGAGCCTCATACGGTCACGTCTGGACTATGGGTCTGTGGTGTATCACACAGCCGCTCCAAGTGCACTGAAGATTTTGGATCCCGTCCACCATTTAGGCATTCGTCTGGCCACAGGCGCCTTCAGGACAAGTCCTATACAGAGTTTATACGTAGAGTCTAATGAGTGGTCACTCCACCTGCAAAGAACATATATAAGCTTCATATATTTCCTCAAAGTGCAATCTAATCCTGAACACCCGTGTTATAAAACTGTTAAAGATTTCACGTCTGCCACGCTATTTCAAAACCGACCTTCAATGAGAAATCATTTTACACAACACGTGAGGGAGTTGAGCGAGGATATGAATGTCCCACTAGATTTGCAACCACTGATGGCTCCAGCAAGGCTGTTGCCACCGTGGCTGTGGCAAATGATAAAATGCGACACGTCATTTGTCGAAGTTACAAAGCACGCTCCCGTGGAACACATGAGAACGCACTTCCGAGAACTTCAGATTGAAATACCAATGCCCAGAATTTTATACTGACGTATCAAAGTCCAATGCTGGCGTGTCTTATGCAGCAATTGGTCCATCTTTCTCAGAATCTGATGTATTGCACCCCGAAGCAAGTATCTTTTCCGCGGAGGCATACGCATTAATGTCGGCTGTAAAACACATAAAAGAATTAAAACTTGAAAAAGTTGTCATATTTACAGACTCCCTAAGCATAGTAAGAGCTTTAGTGTCTCTACGGAAACATAAAAATCCAATAATCAATTACCTTTACTCATCTCTGTGTACTATGTACGCATCTAACCAATATATCGTATTATGTTGGGTGCCAGGGCACAGAGGCATAGTGGGCAATACGCTTGCAGACGAACTTGCTACATCCATAACTACGAGAGCCTCCAACTCTACCGTAGCAATCCCTGCCACAGACTTGAAGCCTTTCTTGCGCAATAAGCAGAGAAACTTTTGGCAATCCATCTGGGACCATGAAACCTCCAACAAACTTCATTTAATCAAGCCGCACCTACGAAACTGGCCTTCGGTAACAAAATCGCGACAAACTGATGTCGTGCTTTGTCGACTGCGAATAGGACATGTATACGGCACTTATTCTTACCTGCTGACTGGTGGTGAACCTCCACTTTGTGGTAGGTGTGGTGAGAGGCTGACCGTTCTCCATGTCTTGGTGGAGTGTCGGGAACTAGAGGCTGAAAGAATTAAGCACTTTCTTATAGCACACCGATGCCGCATTCCCCTTTATCCGGTTTTGTTTCTTGGAGAAGAACAAATTTATGACTATAAATCCGTTTTACAATTTTTACAAGATGTCGACTTATTGCGCGTTATAAGCCCACGTGATTCGCAGCGCGTCCTCTCAACGGAGGCTGCTGCTACGATAGTTGTGACCTGTATGGCACATGCCTCCAGGTCCTTGTGCTTAAGGACCCTGGTGAGGCACTAGTGCTACCTCTTTTAGTATATCACCTCTTTTTAATACACCGTTTCTTCATAACATGTCACGTACCATCATCAACTTTAATGCATATATAATTGCGGACATTTCAACGAATCTTTTAGGCCTCTATACAGCCATGTTTTATCCATGTCTTAATATTAATTATTCAACCACCCATAGCAGCCTATTACCATAGCATTGGCGCTCTTTGGCCACATCTGGCCCTTGCGGCAATAAACCCCAATAATAATCATCATCAGCTGTACACCTTGTAATTTGACAACATACGATTTACCTGCAGCATGTAGTATATAACATAGATGTAATCACCTATGTAAGTCCCTTGCTGGTACATCATCTCATAAGGGCCTTACGTCAAGTGCTCTTTGATTAACAAGCTGAAGGTACGTGTGCAACATTCATGTTATATTCATGCTTCTGAAGTGGGAACCATATTTTATTAAGAACGCAGTAAAATTTTGTGTATCATTGGTAAATTTTGCCGCAGAGCTTTCCTAAAAAGGTTGTGTGGGAAAATTAAAATGTGTACCATTCGTATTTAGCAGTGGCACAAATACATATTGAAAAAGCTAATTTGAGTACTTTCTTATGTTGACCGAGAACTTATTTGAGTAAATGTAGAAATCTAGGCATCACAGTTACTGAAGCTAATTCTGATGGTGTTTGTCATTCGCAGTCACAAATAACATATGATATGCTCTTAAGCTTGCGCCATCGAACACAATGTTACTCTCTTGTAAAAGTTCTCAGTTTATGTAAGATGGTCCTTAGTGCTGTCCTATTCAAACTACAGTTGAATACAGAAGACCCAAGCATTTGCTAGATAAAAATTCCTCTTCCTTCACACAAATTTCAAATTTTTGGCCTGCTGCTTTCAGTACAACTTTAAGCTCGGTAAATAAAACAAGGATTTCCATCAGGTTGATATGTTCAGCTTTCTACGGCAAAGCTATTTGCGACCAGAACAGGTGCTGAAAGGATGCTCACGATATATACGTGATGGCATTTTCATTACATGCAAAATAACGTTTGATATACAGTTTGCATGCATTTTTATAGTCATCTCATGGCTATGATATTCCTGATGTGTATGTTCAGGGACGTGCCTCTCCTCTCTCCACCATGGAACCATGCATGGTGGCTGCATGCGTTCACTCTCGTGCTTTATCCATTGTTTGGCCTTAGGAGAGGCCTTGGTTTGGCCTTGGGACTACACGGGAGAAATAAACGCCACCCTGGACGCGGAATTCTCCGTTGCCGAAATCCAGGCGGCCCTCATCAAACTCAACACCAAGTCGGCCCCTGGCCCCGATCGAATATTCAATAGGGCACTATGCAATCTCGATTACGGATCAATTGAGAAACTCACAAAATACATTAACGAGTTTTGGGCGCACGGCAAGCTGCCCCAGCAATGGAAAGAAGCAAAGATCATACTGATACCGAAACCCGGCAAGAAATTTCAGCTGGCGAACCTGCGCCCCTTCTCCCTCACGTCCTGCGTGGGCAAGTAGATGGAGCACGCGTTTCTCAATAGACTCACGGATTGCCTCAAGGACAACGAATTATTTACACACACCATGATTGGGTTCAGAAGAGGTCTCTCCACGCAAGACGCCCTTCTGCAACTAAAACACCAACTCATAGACAATCCGGGGCGCTCGACGAGAGCCACCCTCGGGCTGGACCTGAAGAAGGCCTTCGATAGCGTTCGTCACGATGCCATATTACGACAAATAGACAAGCTAAACCTCGGACTGCGAATGTACAACTGCGTCCGAGACTTCCTCACGGGAAAAACAGCTCGCATGCGAGTGGGACAACTAGACTCAGATCAAATCAACATCGGGAGCTCGGGTACCCCGCAGGGCTCGGTCATCTCGCCGATCCTCTTCAACCTCGTCCTGCTGGGGTTACCCGACCGATTGCTGCAAATCGAAGGACTACACCACACGCTATACGCGGATGATATTACGATCTGGACGACAACGAGTAGCGACGGAGCGATCGAGCAACGTTTACAGCAGGCCATCCAGTGCGTGGAAAACTACCTGGTGGGCACGGGACTCGCCTGCTGGGCCGAAAAATCCGAACTGCTGCTATGCAGACCGGTCAGAACGGGGCGCCCACCTAAAGGCTACAGCCCCCCCCCCCCCTCGGAAAAGGAAGAGATCCAATTAACGGCATCAAACGGCCTACCCATCCCGATGGTGGACAAGATCCTGGTACTAGGAATGATGATTGAACACAAGGGCGGCAATGGCGAAGCACTTCGCAAGATAACGGCAAAGGCCACCAGCACGTTGCAGCTCATCCGACGCATCACCAACAAACACGCTGGCATGCGCGAAGGCAACGTCGTACGACTCATATAAGTGTCCCAACTCGAGCGCCTATTCAAGATCCGCCCGGGCAGGCACGTGCTCGAAAAGCTAGGCATCACATATCACACGCAGCACGGCATAAAGTGGAAATTCCAAGAACCGTACGCGAGCAACTATACGTGCCCCCATTGCCTCGCAACATGCACCCCCAACACCACAGGGGGAGACGTAAAGCCAGGGCACAACACATGGACCAAAGTTACTCCAACGACAAGGAGGCCGTCTTCACCGACGCAGCCCGTTATCGAGACAGGAAGAGTTTCGTGGCGGCAGTTACTAGCCACCGCGGTAACCACCTCACGAGCGTCACCGTGAACACGGCATATGCCGAAGCGGCAGAGGTAGCGGCCATAGCACTGGCCCTCACACAAACTAAGGCTACATACGTGATCTGCGATTCGCAAACGGCAATTCGCAATTTTGCAAATGGGCGCATATCGCAAGAGGCGTATCACATACTCAAGCGACATCCCATACACCAGGGAGAGGCCGACGTCGACAACCGAAAGCACTTGGTATCGATCCCGGCACACACTGGACTGAGCACCCCCAACGAAGCGGCTCACCGCGTTGCTCGAGGCCTCACTCTCCGAGCCTCATCGGAGGAAGAGCCCCCGCGGGGTACTGCAAACGTCTGGGCGTGGGAGGATCGTTTGACCAGGTTCCACGACATCAGACTACCAGTTACAGAGAGGCGTATAGCCATTCCCTCACGCTAGGTTAGAAGGGCGCCAGCCTCCGTTCGCGTTGGAAGACCGCACTACTCAGCTCGAACCTGACTCTGCGCCGTCCAGCGAGCCGAGGAAGCCGCTTCGAGACAAAGCCTCGGAACCGCGTCCGCAGCGGGTGCCCAGACCCACTAAAAGGACGCCGTACTCAAATCTGATTGATTTGATAATAAAGTTTACGTTCTTCTTCTTCTTCACCAAGCATTTCCTAAACACTCTGCATAGCTTGATTGCGCTCATTTATAATAAATAAATGCACATAGAACTATATTAAAATGTTCAGTCTTAATCACTTTTCAAGTCCACAATATTGAAAAAAAAGTTTACAAATGTTCACAACCACTGCTGGGACATTTCTTGTATTAGCTTGGTACTGTTTACCATAATTATAAAACAAAATTAACGCCCTGTACACTTTTTGTTGTCACAACACAATCGAAATGTTCACATAAACTATAAAAAGTTCACAACAGCTGCCGGGACTTCTCTTGTATAAGCTGCGTGACGTTTACCAGCTCTACGGCTCTAGTTTTCGCAAGCAGTTGGACTTCACAAATATCACTTGATGCTTCTGCTTTTCCCTGAAACAGTCAAATCAGCGATGACTGCTTCCAGTTCCCTTTTCCTTTTCTTCGTGTTGTCGATCTCATGGTTGACCAGGCGCCTTTTTGAGTGCCTAGCCTCATCAAGTTTCTCCTGTTTTTGAGCCTTGATGTGCGCATTGTAGCGCTTCCTTGCTGCTGACACTGATGCCCTCAGCTGCTTCGTGATTGGGACACTCAGAATACCACAAGCTTTATCGACTGCATCACATATGATGCGTTGTGATACGTAGGACAGGTCTGCAAGGTTCTCAAAAGTAACTTGACGGTTAATACTAAACCCACGCTCGACTGTTGCTTGTCCATGGCTGAGAACAAGTAGCTATTTGACAACATTCCAAAGCTCGCCATACGAGTGAATTAAGCCCATAAGCTCAAGAAGAACTCATCCAGCATATTGAGACCCTTTTGAAAGAGGCGAAGCTGATTCCTTTCCTGGTGTATTCAGTTAAAACCAACTGCATTCAGCTAAAACAGTCTCGTTGCTTTTTGTCACATCTGTGAGCTGTGATGAAAGAATCAACCACTTTCCTCAGGCCTCAGAGACACTCACCTGGCTTGCAGCACATGAGCCGCATGTCTAGGTTAACTTCAAAGGGCTTTCGTCGAGAATTTTTTTTCACGCTATTAAAAACTGCTTGCATTCCATTTTGAACTGGAACACATATTTTGCACATGCTTTACAGGCTTTGATAATCTGCTCGCGCATGTGGCCTATGTCCACTTCTTCCAGTGGAACATCTTTGTTCACATCTTCAATGTTTAGCCTCAGAAGGTCACTGATCCCTGCTGCAGACAAAATTGAGGATTTCATAAAATGTTTCAGCAGCAGCCAAGGAAACCAGCTTTCTGAAACCAAGTACATATATCGAGCTGACAAACTTAAATCATAAGTTTGTCTACTTGATATTCAATCAAGAAGGGTCGACAGCCATATGGCAACAGCTACGTCAAAGTTAAGCTTTGCCAGGACAAGAGGGTCATGGAGGAACCCACACAAGTTCTCGAAAGACGCCCACCTTGGTAGGGTCACATTCTTACTCCTTGCTGCTTCCATGTATTTTCTGATGTCACTCCAAAGAAGTATATCACACTGACATTCTCCACCCAGCGCTGCGATACAAACTTTAGTGGAAATGTGTTCTGCCCCATTATCGCTGTAAAATCTTCCCTTCGTGCTGGGGAGTTGTCAAAGAGCACGCTAAGACTTGACAGTAGGACATCACGTCCCCGTTTACTGGCCACGACACCTGCCCTATAACCATTATGTACTGTGTGCAGGCCACATGTGCCCAGATCAACAGACTTCACTTGGTAGTTTTCACGCAAGTCTACTTGTAGGGACCTAAATATCTTGAGGTTAACCTTTGGTCGAGAAACATTGGGCAAGAAATTCCAGCACCTCACATCTACGTCCATTTGTTTCCGGTGCAGAAACTCGTTCCCAGATTCGTCGAAAAGCACGACGTAGCAGTCCGTGTTTTGAATCTCCCGCTGCAAAGCAGCTTGAAAAAATGGGCTAAGCCCGTGGCACACTATGTAAGAACACTTCTTAGCAGGAAGAAGCTTTTGCCAGCTCGCTGTCTGGGAACATGCGTCTGAACAGATCAGCTGTTTGTAACGACGACCTGTATGAATAATGGCTGGCAACCTCCTTATGAGTGCACAAGATTTCAGCGTCTGACTATCTCATAGGCCTGCGATGAACCCGCGTGGGTCGGTCTTTCGCTTGTTCTAGCACGCCGTTCGTCCGTCTTTGAAGCAAGGTAGTTTAGTACCGTGCTTCCTGCCGCCGCCTTCATTGCGCAACTGTGCTTCGCACTCTTCATGTGGCTCTTGAGAGCCGAGAGCCGACTCACCTATTTCCGCAATGTCGAACGAGCATCGAAGACCACCCTTACTCTTGTAATACTGTTCTCGCAGGTCACTGTATGGTGTGGCATATAATACACTGGGTTTTCTGTATTATCGTCAGTGACCTCGGCTACACCATCGTTAGCGTATTTGCGTAAGGCAACATCATATTCTTGCAGAAGCTGAGGGCATCGGCGAAGCTCTCGAAGAAGTTGATTTAAACGCGTCTGTGAGTTTGCTCGATTGTTGTGGTTGAGAATTGTCGGTTTCCATGGAAGTGAAACTGCGTAACGACGATTCCCCATCTTGACTGTGCTGTTAAAGAAATCCAAAACTGGGTCTGAGTCCTGTGTCTCGTTATGTCCTTCGGATTTCGTCCCCATAATTTCTAGGTCCCAGTAATTATCTGTGGTGATCTTAAGGTCCGCCACTGCCGCTTTCAGTACAATTGTCTCGTTGCAGCGTGTGACGGTAGCACAAGAGGCTACTGGTCCGTGCAGAGTCCAGCCGAGTAAGACACCGACAGTTTTGGGGCTTTCAGCTTGATCGTTATCGGTGAAGTAATAACCTTGGTTCTCGAGCATGTGAGTAAAGTCTCTTCTCGGTCGCGAAATTGATTGGTCGCAGATCTTGGTCATGACGAGAGCTTCGATCAACAGTGTCTTGCAAGTATGCACTGAACTCAGAGTGACAAACACTCGCCGTAAAGTCTTCTCGTCATGATGCCCTCCAAAATGTCCTACTATAGGACACTCGTGATCGATTACTTGACAATTTAGTTTCTCAGCCAATTGCTCGGTCACAAAAGTGCGCTGGCTGCCTCCATCCAATAAAACGCGAACCAGCACTTCACTATCCTAGCCGGCTGCCCAAGCAGCAGTTGTTTGGAGCTATATGAGCCGTTTGGAGGTGCCAGTTCCAGTCATCTCAAGTTGTACGTGTTTACGGAATGTCTGGGGTCCGGCGGTCGATTTCATTAACCTAGGGTCACACATTGTTTCCGCATGGCGCCGATTGCACTTTCTACATTTTACCTTTCTTGTACATTTTTTGCTACGTGATGAGCCAGGGTACAACGGAAGCAGCGACGTGTACCTAGAAGGCGTTTTTTACTTTTCCTCGAGAGGATTTGCCGAATAGCACTGCTCTGTACAATGTGTCGTTGATTCACAGAAAAAGCTGTAATTTTTTGACGAAGAGGTTTAGTGGATGAGGTCAAAGACTCTTTGGTTGACCGTTGATGGCACGGCAGTTTCGTTAAGGATAAAGGTCGCGATGTGGATGTCTCGCTAGTGCGAAAATCTTTATCTTTGCACTTCAACGCGTCCTCTTGTACAGAGACATGCAGGACTGTTCGTTCTCGAGACTCTATATCTGTTTGAATAAAAATCAGCAAAGACTTAATGCTCGCCTTCTGTTGCTGGGTACGCTGTGCTTGTTCGCCAGTGCTTCCAACTCCTCCCCTTTCCTCCGAACTCTGGCGTGCAATGAATGGTCTTGTTGAAATCGAGGACAATATCGTGAGGAAGCGATTTGAGGAAAATGGGGTAGAGCATTGAAGAATAATTATCTTCAGATACCTTGAGAGTCTTGAGGGCGCGTGTCTGGGACTGCACAGTGTCGTAGAGGCTTCGAACACCACGAAGGTAATTGGGGGATCGAACGGGTTGCAAGTCGATGAGTCGCTGCATGTGATTCAGAATGATCAAGTTGTCCTTAGCAAAGCGTTCCTTTAGAATCTCCAGAGCGTCACTGTAGCAGCTTGCAGTTGCTGGAAGTCCCGCGGTCTCCAATGCCGCGTCCCCGGTCAAGACGGAGCGTAGAGAGGTGAACTTGTCGATGTCGGTGAAGCCACCGTTGTTATGGATCACTTGGTTTAACTGTTCCCAAAAAGGCGGCCACGTTGATGGTCGACCATAGAAATTTTATTAGTTCGATCTTCCGAAGATGAACACCGGGTTGCTGCGTGCGTTGAACGGGTTCGTTTGACGTCGACGGTGACGTACGGTTGAGTGATTCATGAATCTGACGTATACGGTATTTGAGCTTCGCGGACATGTGGTGGCACGATCATTGTAGCCGACAACCCGATCAAACTCTGCTGCAGCTTCCGTGGTAGACAGCAGATGTACGATGTCGGAGTCAGTTGCCCTCAAGTCGGTGAGAAGATGATTGAGGCATTCGCTAAAGATGCAAACTGCTCTTCCGTAATACTCTCTTGGCTAAGCGTTGATTCGATGTCGTTAGTAAGCCGCGTTATCTGCGATCTCTCGGCTTTGCGCTTGAGCTTGAGCGCTTCCATGATTTGACTCTGCGATGACAGCCAAAGGTGAGTATGATGAATCGGTAGGCCGGAAGATTACCTTGGTACCATCGATGTGGTTCGCTGTTCCGATGATTTTCGGCACCACTTGAAGGAAATCAAGCCTCCTGTTGCATAGAAAAAAATGTCACAGTTTCGCCCTAAGGGCGAAGCAATGAATGCGATAGCAACACAGCAATGTCATACGAAGTAAGGTGAGCGGCTTTGGTAGCAATATGAATTGTAGTAAACATGAGCTGATTAAGTAAGCAGGTGTGCTGCGGCGTAAGTAGACCGACATGAAGAGAGACTCGATGACCACGAGAAGGCGCGTGTGAAACGGTGGTGTTGATGAGAAGCGCTTCCCGTGGGCAGCGCGCGTGCGAAGGGACACACCTGTAGCGCTGCACTGCCGATCCGGGCAGCATTACATGTGTAGCGTGCGTTGGAAAATGTGGTCCGACTATTACTAACTGAATGAACAAGCGTGGTGTGAGCGCGCACAAACAAACATGAATAGATCACACTGAATGACTGCAGACAACGACTGTGAAAACGCTGGCAGCAAGCCCATACGCTGCAGCGGGCGAAGGTACGTGCGGTCTATCGCTTCAACAGAAACTGAGCGGCGAATGCACAGTGCATAAAGGTCAGAGCCGTGCGGAGATAAGAGACGGTGCGGCGAGCGACGAGCGCGGTTGTTGGCAGAGGAAAAGTGCGCCCCCCCCCCCCGCTCCCTCCGGCGCTGGCTTCCCGCTTCCTTGCTTGCGCGTGGCAGAGATAAGAGACCGTGCGGTCGAGCGACGAGCGCGGTTGTTGGCACAGTAGAAGTGCCCCCTCCCCCCCCCCCCCCCGCTCCCTCCGGCGCTGGCTTCCCGCTTCGTTGCTTGCGCGTGGGAGATTGAGTGCGTTCGCTCTCCGTGATAGCGCGCGTCCCCGCACGCTTCCGCTCAGGCATACGGCGCGCGGTGAAGATTTTATCTATACGGAACCTCACGGCGACGACGACGGCCGACGGCAGAAATCCGGTTGAAGTGTCCATATAATTGCTATCGCAATAAAAAGGGGTTTATTAAAAATAAACCGAGAACCGACTCCGTGGGTAGCTGCTGTTGCGCGTGGTCCGAAGCACGAGCCCTTCGTCCCCTTCTTCGTCGCTCTTGTTTCAACAACGATAAATGGGCTTCTTCTGAGGCACAGGTCTCACGGTGGTTAACTCTTCGCTCCCTGAAAGCAGTTGAGCGTGAGCAAACAGACTTCCGTTGATCAACTGTTGGTATTCGTCCTTGTCGTTCAACATGGGTATCTCAATCCTTCCGTGTTCGATATGAAGTAGCATTCTCTTACCAGTACCACTAGGTAAGATCAGATTTCCTTCACTCTTACCTGTCTCCACTGTCACCCAACACTGTTATTTTGGGCAGCACAATGGTTTCCTTGCCACAAAGTGGTTCCTTGGAAGGCTTGATCTGGACAAGATCGATGTTACAAAATGGAAGATCGTCTCGGTTGCCAATCCTGAGTTCATCTCCCATTCGTAGGTATGCAATGTGGTCTTGTTCCGTCCAGGTCCTACCAACCAGCGTGTCTGCGGGCAAGGCACTGTTGCTGACGACAATCACCTTGACCTTGCGGCATACCACGTCATCGATTTCTATGTCCACCTCCAAGGTCCTGATAGACCGCACTGTAGATGTGTTGGTGTTCCCAAACCCATACAAGTCTTGGGCCCTGTACACAACTTGTAGTCTGCACTTTTCAGCCACTTGATGACGAAATATAGTCTGAACTTTCCGGGTCAATCATCACCGAGAGCGTGTGAGTTTGACTGATGGTTGTAGTTTTCAGGAACTTTGATGGACCACTGTCACTTGTTGGAATCTCATTCACCACGAAGTTACCAACAGGGTTTGTTTTTGAACAGTCTCTCGCCATGTACCCATGCCTTGCAGACAACCCATGCAGACAGTGCAACTGTTGTTACCTGGTGTGATAATAACCTACCAAAAGTTAACTCTGCCAAAACAGCCAGGGGTGTGCGAATAGTCATTTTTGAGGCCGAATCGAATAGTTTTCGAATAATGAACAGTCGTTGCCACAGTTAATATAGAACGATGTTCACCTCCTAGTATTCTTAAACGGATACGGACACAATATCTGAAAATTTTACGAAAATGCTGAAAATGAATCCTCAGTGTGTGATTACACCGAAAAGAAGTAGTCACTTAGCTCATTTTTGAGCCGATGGCTTTATTTTTGGCGTTTTTCTGAGCGCGCGCCTCGCCGTCCGACCCGCGGGAGTTGGAAGGCATGACGTCATGACACCCTCTTCGGATAGCCAGCCGGCCGGCCGCGGTCATTCGAAGCGCGCCGACGCGGTGGATGTGCCGATCAGGTTTTCGCGAACCGTAGCGCGAAGATTTCGCTCTGCACCAGACACTTCTGCAAGAATTATTTGTCATTTCCTCTGTAAACTTGCGTTTTCAAGAGGGCAGGAAGGCGAGGCAGCTGCGGGGTACTTCTGCACTGCGTGGTTGACTGAATAGTAGTTTGTGCCGTCGGCGTGAGCAACTGCTGTGAGGTATCAGTGCCTCCGTAACTCTCATCTCCACTTCGCCTGCCGCCCGACAGATGGCAGCACGTGTCTGGCATTCTCCCCAGTTTTCCCCTCTTTTAGCCTGTGGAGTAGCAGAGCTGTGTGTTTGTCTGCCCCGCTGTCATGTAGGACTGATCTCGTGAGTCGCGCTCGCTAGCCTTGTATTGTTTTACTATGCTTTGCCAAAATTTTTAAAGACATTACTGCGTTCGTGCCCAGCCTCGGCATCTAGCCCCAGCCTCACCCTCACACTGCTCAAGAAGGCTGCAAATGAACGAGGTCTCCTGGCTGGGCGTGATAGCTGACCAGGCACGTATCCATAGTTTACGCACCTTCTCGTCTCTGGGACACGTGTGCGACGGCGTGTCACGACCGAAGATGCTGTTATAACAGCAATGTCTGGGCATTTCCTTCCGCCGCGCCGAACGCGTCAATACCAAGCGACGACTGCGAGAAGGCGCATGTAACACGCACCACCTGCGTGGAGCGCCGACGAGGATAATGTTTCAGACGGACCACGTGCGAAGATCACCGAAAGGGGTTAAACAAACGCTGCAAGGGACCAACACCCCCGGAAAAAAATGCGACGGCTGTGGCCGACCTTGGCCGCGCGCGGGCGGGTGTTATGACGTCAAATTTCAGCTTCAGCCGGCGGCCGCTTGGAGGCAAGGTGCAACAGAAAATCGCAAAAAAAAGATGTTTCTCGTCCTTTTTTTTCAAAGCAATTGTTGTAATCGTCATTTTCAACAGTTCAACTTTTCTTCCGACGCAAGAAACCACCCGCCAACTTTTGTGTCCGTATCCCTTTAATGTTAGCGTTGTTTATTAAAATCACAAATAGAGCTTTAGCAGTAAACAAGTTATTTCTCAGCATACACAGGACTATTCGGAGAGCTCGACTGATCGCTGTACAGCCTGTAAAGTATGGCTACCTTAAGCGACGAAGCCTGCTCCACAAGTTCACTTATTGTGGTTTATGTCTATATATGTGAGCGGCGGTGCAAATTTATCGTACCATAGCAGGCATATTTTGTTTTTTGGTTGCACTTGACGCCCTGAAATACTCCAAACGTATTCAAAAAAGATTCGCGTTTACGAATAGTGATATTTGATTCGAAGACCAAATTGAAAAGGACGCTTCGAATATTCGCACGCCCGTAAAACAACTTTCATGCTGTTTCATTCCACCCAAAAGGAAAGCCACTTCTATTAGCGACTCCAGAAATTCATGCGACACCTGGTGTCAGAGGTTTAACTAGCATCGCTTACATTTGTAAGCGATGCTAGTGACACCTGGATTCGAACATAGCTGTACTGATAACAAAAAGAAAAGCGTTAGGTTACTATAACAAATCAAATTTAGTTGATTATCATCTTATTATTTAAATGTAAGAATGATAACCTCTGAATTATTTGTGGTTGCCTAGAAAGTTAAATCTGTCAGTGTGCAAATCGCAGCCCCAGCGACGGCTTTATCGAAGCAGCAGAAGCCAATCTCGAAATACTTTTTTTGTGTGCTAGGTGTGTGCCCATTCTTGACCAATCCTGTCCAGAATGTGCGACTGTGACACAAGAGGTACAGAATCCCTAAATGTTGCTGAATACGTGCCGTACTTTTCAGAGCATACACCTGTCACCGCCATTGCTCCCTTGACAAGCATCATACATCGCCTTCGTCCTCTTCGACGTTTATGCGTGACGTATGACAGCGCGCGTCCGCCTGATTTGGAGTTTGTATTACGGCATAGCTTGTGAGCGGGCTAGTGCACTAACTTGAATAACAATAAAGTTGTGGCCGTTGCGGTGGGCAAACACAAACATTGCACGCGATGGCATGCTGCATGGGATGAAAGTAAACAAAATTTTACGCATCGCTATTAGTTGTAAAGCAGGTAATTAACCGCTCCAATAAAGCTTCGTTTCACGTAGAAATGTCCGTTAGGTCTGCATTCTTTTTTATTTGTTGATCGCAACAAACATAGGAGAATTTGTTGAGAGGTACACGATAGACAGCTGGTGAACAGGGCAAGGCAGGTGGCCAGGTCACGTGGCTTCCTGGACTGAGGAGATCACCCGCAAGACAGGCGACCCAACAACCTCGTCTGCTCTCAGTAACGTTCAATGATCATCCGTGGACAAATACTTAAACAGAAGTCGCCGAGTTAACGCGTTCATAAGTGTCAGGGGTTTACAAAGATTTTTGCTCGCAACTGGGAATTACCATTGGCCGACCAGCTTCGTTAATTAAATGTCCAACATTGTTTCACGGTTCGCGCAAATGGGAAAGCCCTGCAAGATCGATTTTTGCGGCTCTATTGCCATCACTTCCTCAGGCTATATATTGGTTGAGCTGCGACAACTTTTGCAACGAACAAATAGGCAGAAAAAGAAATAATGCATTCACGGATAGGATTTTTTTATGCTCACTATTTTGCTGTGGTGCAGTCAACACAAAATGAAAATACCCTTGACATTCGAGGCTCAGGAGACGAGATAGCACGTGGCTTGAAAACGCACGCAGCACTGCTGACATGTGCGCTTCATTTTGTAATTGACGAGCCGATGACACATGAGTGTGCTGCCTTTTATTTCAAACCACCTTTGCAGCGATCTCAGCCCGCTCAGTCACGGTCATTCATGGAATCGTCGGTGTTGCCGGCTTGACGGTGGGGCTCCTGCTGGTAGTGCTCTTCGCCGGAGCAGTCCATCGATCTGGCGAGGAAGCAGGCATTCTCTTCGTCCCCTTCTTCGCTGCCGTAAAAGTTATCCGGTGGAAGCACCATCGGCGGTTCCACGAACAAAGGACATTCCTGCGGTGTGGTCTCTGCAATCCGAGTCATGGGTGCTTTCGAGGAGCTTGCACCGTGATTCATGTCAGGAGCAGAGTGACTTACGTTGCATGGCGCAAAACCGACCAGCTTGCCTTCATGTTGCTGCGCTTCTTGTGTGCTAGTCGCAAGGCTCGAGGCGTCCTTCGATGTACCTTCGAAAATGGCGCCCTCCGGACTGTCGTGGTCGTCTGCTAGCTTGTTGTCGTGGTCCTCCGGTTGGTCCAGTAACAGCTAGTCGTCGTCAGACGTCCAGGCGTCATAGCCTATTTCGCTCTCAGAAGAGGGACTTGTTCAAAACTCCAGCGAGGGGAAAAGCTTCTGCATGGTGCGTGTCAACTCTATTCTCCTTAACAGCGGGTCTTGAAGGGCGCCCCTTTTCTCGTCAAATTCTGGTAACGCTTGCTGCACCATGGCTCTCTTTTGCGACGCCTCATCTTCGTCACGATGTCCCATTTTGGAAACCGGGCTCTGCGATGCACCGTCCCCACGCTCACCGTTGTCCTGGCTCTGCTGCAGGTCCGCACCACGTCCTTGTTGGTTGACCACAGCCATGGCTCTCTTTTGCCGGGTGCGACGCCTCATCTTCGTCACGATGTCCCATTTCGGAAACCGGGCTCTGCGATGCACCGTTGTCACGCTCACCGTTGTCCTGGCTCTGCTGCGCGTCCACCCCACGTCCTTGTTGGTTGACCACGGCCATGGCTCTCTTTTGCGACGCCTCATCTTCGTCACGATGTCCCATTTCAGAAACCGGGCTCTGCGATGCACCGTCGTCACGCTCACCGTTGTCCTGGCTCTGCTGCGCGTCCACACCACGTCCTTGTTGGTTGACCACGGCCATGGCTCTCTTTTGCGACGCCTCATCTTCGTGACGATGTCCCATTTCGGAAACCGGGCTCTGCGATGCACCGTCGTCACGCTCACCGCTGTCCTGGCTCTGCTGCGCGTCCACACCACGTCCTTTTGTTGGTTGACCACGACCATGGCTCTATTTTGCGACGCCTCATCTTCGTCACGATGTCAATTTCGGAAACCGGGCTCTGCGATGCACCTTGTCACGCTCACCGTTATCCTGGCTCTGCTGCGCGTCCACCCCACGTCCTTGTTGGTTGACCACTGCCATGGCTCTGTTTTGCGACGCCTCAGCTTCGTCACGATGTCAATTTCGGAAACCGGGCTCTGCGATGCACCGTCGTCACGCTCACCGTTGTCCTGGCTCTGCTGCGCGTCCACCCGACGTCCTTGTTGGTTGACGACGGCCATGGCTCTTTTTTACGACGCCTCATCTTCGTCACGATATAAATTTCGGAAACCGGGCTCTTCGATGCACCGTCGTCACGCTCACCGTTGTCCAGGCTCTGCTGCGCGTCCATTCCACGTCCTTTTTGGTTGACCACGGCCTGCTCGATGGGCGGCATGGCTGACCTACCCGAAGTCACGTCGGGCATCACCTGCTAATGGTGGCTGCCATCTGCGTCAGGCTCCGCCGGTTCATCAACTGTATCACTGCTGCCTGGAACATGAACACCTGCAATCGGGTGCAAAGGTTGCTGCGGTGTTTCGTCCATCGATGTCAAACTCGACTGACCTGATGGAGACTCGGAACCACTCATGGCGCCGATTCTAGATGTAGATGTAGAGCCTTGGAGTTACTGGCACATACCCTTTCTGGGGGATTGGCCAAGAACCGGGTAGTTTGAAATAACAATCAGAAAGGAGATGTATATACAATACAATATGTAACAATACAAGCATAAATGTGGGAATATATACGCATCTGAGAATGAATAATTATAACTGTCGTGTCACTCCTCTTCTTCGTCTACGAATGATCGTACAAGGAGCATAAAACCCCTGGATAAAAAAGATACACCGCATATCCACGGGGTGAATGATGATGAGTGGGCGAAGCTCCGGATGGAATCATCGGTAAACCGTGAATCTTCCGTGTGATTCGCCCAGTCTCGCCGCACTAAATCGAACGATTGACTTCCACCAAGGACACGCGCCATATGTGACGTCATTCCTATTTTATAACAGCGCCCTTCATTATAATTGCACCATCTCCCGCTTAAAGGGACGCTAGCACAAACGCGTTAGAAACGTGCAGTACTCTCTAGTAAGGGGGAGAGGCCACAGCGTCTTACGCAGCCGTTTACACATGCCGGAACGTGCACCGCGTTTGCCGACGCCATCACATGACTGCTGAGAGAGTATAACCCCCGTATTCATAAACGCTCCTCGACTTGAACTTGACTTGCCACCGCCTTCAACGCGTTTCGAACGCGCGCTGCCCAAGGCGGTGGCAAGTCAAGTTGAAGTCGAGGAGCGTTTATGAATACGGGGGTAAGGCGGAGAGGCCACAGCGTCTTACACCAGCTTCTTACACGGGCCGTAACGCGCTAGCACAAACGCGTTAAAAACCCGCAGTCTTTCGTTAATGTTGGGTATTTATTGTCATCGTGGTGCATGTGTCCATGTGTGCTTCATGCCGTAGTGGTTAGCGCCGCGCGTTCGGAAGCGAGGGGTCCCTGGATCGATTCTGCGCTACGGACAGAACTTTCGGAATTTTTTTTCATAAAAGTAGACGTGGCTACCTACTACTACGACGACGACTACTACTACTACTACTACAGAGGAGGGACAGACCCACACCCTAAGCAGCTTCGCCCCTAAAACTGAAGTACGCCAACTGCGCCCCTTCGCCTCTGCCTCCTCTCCTGGCAGCTGCAGCAGCGCCTCGATGGTGTCCACAACGAAAATACGAACGCGAGAGCCGCGAGCAGGACCGGGCGCGTCTGGGCTCGACTGGCGCGCGTTCGCCAGCGTCTCCGCTGCGTCTCGGCGCCCATGGTGCCACGAGCACAGCAGGTCGACATCCCGAAACGCACAGCCACCGCGCAAAGATGCAGACGTAAAATAAACAGGAGCGCCCACCCCGCCGCCGCGTAATGCATTCCCTCGGGTCAAAGTAGTGATTTTATTGAAGAAGAAAGTGACGCTTATTTCTGCTGCCCAATAGGGAGCACGGCGCAGCGTCAGGGGAAGGGGAAAAAGGAGATAAAGATACAGTGCAACGCGGACAACTGGAGTCTAGCTCATTTCTTTGCTTTTTATCTCCGCTCCTCTTCATGCTTTCGCACATGCTTTCTCCTTCCCTTCTGCTTCGGGACGATCTGCCGAGGCGCGTGAAAATCACTCAACAACTTGGTTCCATGTGCGCATGCGTTGAGTGGCGGGGGCTGGCGGCGATGGGGGCGCGGACCGGGAAGCTAGTAGATACAGCGTTTGACCTCTGGCGCCACGCTGCGCCGCTCGCGCGTACCGCGTTTCTAGGTGGTTCCGTTCGCCGAGGGCGCTCGAACGGAATTATATGGCTCGCACGAATGCAAGCCTTGGAAGTGTGCCTGTATGGCTGAGTGGGGCCTAGGCCTGTCACATCTTTTCGTTAAACAGCTAGTGAACAGGTTTACATTCTTTCGAGACGTGCGCGACCCCTTTCTGCGCACAATATGTCAGTTGCGACTGAGCAAGCATCTGCCGGCTTATGTGGTAAGCAATTTAAGTATGCCTGGTTCTCTTCGAGGGTACCTAAGGGAAGTAGTTGACAGTGTCCGTTTTCTATCCGTACCTTTTTTCGGTGTCACGGCAAAAATTATACAGGGATACACTTGACATGATCATACCGGTTCCCATGTATACAGCCATAAACAGTGGACAGGGACATGACGTTTTAAAGCGTGTTACAAAAATGCAGGTGCAGCCAGGTGCAAAATCGTTTTTCTTTAAGTTACATACCGGAACTTTGCCAGTACGGGCTTTTTACAAGAAAAGGGTTTTTATTTACCTTGGGGAGCAAACTGTCTTATATGTAAACAACTGGAAACAATCGATCACGTATTTTTGCATTGTTGGGAAGGGGTTTATTTTTTGGGACGTTCTTCAAAGAACACTACAGAAAGAATTGCCCTTAAATTCATTAGGTATTAGATTTTTAACTGTAGAAAATGAGGACGGACCTCATTATGCTAATGGGCCTCCACTCTTTATGGCGGGCTCGAATGGCAGGTATTTATTGTGAGCCTGACCGACCGAAGGCCTGCGCGAAAACTTTTCCGGGAGGGTGTTTCCAAATTCATCGATGTAATTAAAGATCAGGAATGCCCCCCGGATTGGCTGACGAGGATTGAGCCCCTCGCAACTTTAAAAGAATTTTAAACCTGACATGACAGTGGCAGCCAAAATGTGGCTGACCGCACAACATGGATGCATGCAACTGTGAAAGTATGTGTAATGTATGATTATGTATTTTGTTTTTTTGGCAAGAACTGTTGAAATTGGTGTCCAAAAAGTGAAAGTTCCGGCAATAAAGAAAAAAAAAAGCCTGTATGGCTGAGTGGTTACGGCGCTCGCTTCGGGATCATGCGTACGCGGGTTCGAAACCCGCCCTGGCTAGATTTTTTTTTCTTAAAATCACGTTTTCCCCTTTTTTTCCTCTCTGTTTGCCAGTGCGGTCGCTTGAACCCCGGTGCCACGGCGCCGACGCGAAGCGGCGGTCGTTGGGGTGTTGCGGAGCCCAGCGTAGCAACACCCCAAATAAAAAAATACTGCTCCAGTCAGGTAGACTGCTCCCTCCCTGATAGTGAGATTATATTTGGATCATCGAGACAGTGATGCGTTTATAATACCACCGATCCCAACAGCAGGCTAGTCACTACCAGCCCAGCGTTTTCTCCGTCAACGCCTCCTCCGTTCCAACGGCGGCGGCTCGAAACATGGTACGCGCGAGCGGCGCAGCGTGGCGCCAGCGGTCAAGCGCTGTATCTACTAGCAATTGGAAATACGCGACCGGGAAGCGCAATTCAATTTCCAGGTCAGCTGGGCCCTCGGACTGTGGCGCCGTCGCACGGGAGAACGTGAACCACGGCGGCGCCTCTGTGACGCTCGAACGTACCCAGGCAGCACGTCAGCTCGGACCACCGTTCGATACGTATTGGCACTTCCTGGCCGAGTGATGGCCTAAGGTTAACAGCGTGGTTCCAATATGGGCTGGGCCATTCTAATTCCTGGCCGAATGATGGCCTAAGATTAACAGTGAGGCGCGAATATAGGCTGTACCATTCTGATAGAGATCCAACGCTGACCCGCATTACACATTCAGTAAACAATATTAGCTCGTCCATTCAACAAGGCGGGAATTATTGGACCAAGTTTCATATGGACTTGCTAACATGGGTTACTAAGTTGGCTTTCTTTGGGTTACATTGGTCCGTAATAAGCCAATTTGCGCTTTATCAATTTTTATTACTTTCTGGCACGACTTGCTAAGGTTATTGTTTGAGACTTGCTAAGTCATGTTTCAAAGACTAATGCACTGATCACAGGCACACTGCGCAGGAACCAGAAATACGTTTGCAAGCTGTGACCCCTTCAACAGAGCTGATACCACGTTGGTTAATTAATTAGTTTGCTTGACGATACTACTTTCGTTGAGATTTATTAAAAATTTCGCTTATATGCTTATCTGTCACGGGGGACGGGCTAATCCAGTTGCTGTGGCAGACCGCGGGTTGTTCACAGCAGGGCACGGGTATATACTGGCACCTGCCGCTTAAGTGTGCTCTACACGTGATAATTAAGCAAAGGTTTACGAATGACCTTATGGTAAAAATTAATTACGAGGAACGTATGCTTGCATTACGGTCAGAGGATTACGTAGTACAGTAATCGCAAGTGGCTCCATGTATGGGCGGTTGCCAAGTGCTTGAAGCGTGTACATGAGCACTAAAAATTTGTTTCGCGTTGCTTTGGGCAGAAGCAAACAAAACAGTGCGACCTTGCAACGTTCGCTAGAATGCTATGCTTCGAAGTTTTCGCACGACAGCCGATGACCTGACGTGCAGGAATAGCAAAGTCCTTTTCTTGGCGCCGTCGGCAGAAAAGGCACTCGACTCGATCATTGGTGTCGACGGCATGTCGATGTGATGTCTTTCTTATCGAATCGAACCTTAAAGAGACGTTTAAGCGTGACTGATTCTGTAAACCCAAGTAAACCGATGAAAAAAGAAATATGTATATGTATATATCACCACGTAAAATGCACCGTCGGCTACTTCGTATAGAAGAAGAAGCCGTGTGGAACGGCTGTGCTCGGAATGCTCTCTGCTGAAAACAGCGTATCGGCCTCAGGCCGAGGATCGTCCACTCCGTTTATGAATGAAGATGCAAGCTATAAAGTTGTCCTCCCGCGTCTACCAACCGGTAACGATGTGCTGAATTCCATTTTTCTTCATGCGGACTTGAGTGGCAGACCATACCGTGCTCCCGACTTCCGAGACGCTCTGCTTGAAGTAGTGAAGTCGGACAGTATCAGATGAGCCATGTATGGATGGGTACCTGCGCTAGCAGTGCGGCGAAACATAAACTCGTCGCCTGTGGTGAGCTCCGTGTCAAAGGACTGAAGTGCATGGTGATAGATCAGGAGACCAAAAATATCAAGCTCAAGTTACTATAGCTTCCGCCTCACCTTCAAGCTCGACGTGTTGAAGAGGCGTTCCAGGCGTACGGTCAGGTGAAGTCTGTCGAGAGAGAGGTGTGGAGATGCACTGGTATGGAACAGTGGGTGACGACAAACCGGGAGGTTTCCTTGGTGCTCAAGGATACTGTCACCGTAAGCTCGATACCACACATTATGTCTATTTATGGACACCAGTGCCTGGTACGTATCCCTGGCAGGCCTCCGCTGTGTGTTCGTTGCAAGCGTGTGGGACATGCCCGTCGACAATGCAGAACGCCGAGATGCTTGCAGTGCCACCGATTTGGTCACTCGGTGGACGCCTGTGTATCGACCTATGCCAATAAGCTTCGTTCTGGGCAACATAGCGCAGAATAGCCACAACTGGACCATCTCATGGATGCTACAGAGATAGTCGATGCCACTGGAGAAGCCACAGGCGGCATCAGGGACGAACAGGAGTCTTCAGAGCCAATGCCGAGCAGCCGCAGCAGCCCAAGCGAAGCTACTGGCAATAACTCTATTTGCACATATGACCCAGGAAACCTTAAAGAAAAGCCCCCTGATGGCGACAAGGAAGAAGAGGCGATGGGCAGCAGTCAAGCGAAGAAGCGTCCGGCACCGTGCAACGATGAAACAACGGGGAGTGTGCGTTCTAGTGCACCACGGGTTCCCTCCTCTGGTGATGGTGTGCCGCGGCGGTTTTGTCAGCGAAGTAAGGAGAGTGCTATAAAGAAGTGCAAAGGCAGCAAGACCACAGATTTACCTGTGGCCAAGGGTGATGAAGAACAAAATCTTTAGGTGAGCAAAATGGCTACCGCCTTCACCCTCCCCTTATGTGTAGCGATACTCAACGTGCGTGGGCTGCGGAGTATAAGGCGTCAGCAGCAGTTACTCCACGTGCTTAGGCAGCATGAAATTGATGTTGGTGCAGATTTCTTCTACTACCGATGTCAACCTTGCGCTGCAAGTTTTTCAACCAGATTACGAGGTGTGTGTTAGCCAAGCGTGTGGTGCTTCCGCTGGATGCTTTTTGTTAGTTAGAAAGGAGTTGATTCACGCTTCATTGTCGCTACGTGTTGATGGGGAAGGCCGCTTTCTATGTTGTGACCTCTCCTTTTGTTCCCGTAATTGGCGGTTTATTTGTGTCTATGCTCCCCTAAGAGTGAGTGACAGGAAGGCTTTCTTTCTGTCTCTTGCTCCGTTGCTAGACACTGACAGAGATTTGGTAGTTTTGGGTGACTTTAACTGTGTTTGTGATCCTAGAGATGATTCATACCTAACAAAGCGTTATGATGCAAGTGCAACTTTGCTTCTGCAATTACTGGAAGACCACAATCTAATAGACGTGGGAGCCTACACGCCTTCTTGTGTGCGGTTCACGCACTTTCAAGGCGTCTCTCGTGCTCGACTTTATCGTGTGTATGTTTCGTCAAATCTCTCGTCTCACATTCACAACTACGCCGTGAAGCCTATATTTTTCACAGACCATTGTTTAGTAGCTGTTTCATGGGGTTCCAGAACGTTTCGCAAGTTTACTCCAAATTGGGAATTGTGGAAACTTAACACAGAACTTTTACGAGAGGAAAAATTTGTAAACAAAGTGAAAGAATTATTTCTAGAGATAACGCAATCTCGACAGCTCCCATTGTTCGCTCAATGGGAAATGTTCAGAGAGTAAAAAATGAAGCGATTGCTATTTCATGTGAACTGTCTCAAAGAAAAAATGCAGAAAAACATCACCTTTATAATCTACTTCATAAGTTGCACGCTTTCGAAAGTCAGGAGCCACGGTTGTATAGTGACGAGATAAATACAGTTCTAGCACAAATACAGAAATATGAGACGGAAGCGTACAGAGAGCAGTGGTGCGTTCACGCACAACTCGTTTCAGAGATGAGGAGCCCAAAAAAAAAAGGGCTCTTGGTGATGAAAAGCGATACGCGCTTTCCAAACAAATATTTCAAATTGAATCTGGTAGTTCCATGTCTACAGAAACGTCGTAGATAATCACCGTATTTGAAGATCACTATAAAAATCTTTTCACTGCAGTTACGCTTCAGCAGGGTTACGAAGAAAAAGCTGATCAGTTTATTTCTCTTATGCCACAATTACAAGAGGATGATCGAGTAAGCGTTGACGAGCCAATAACTCGAGAAGAAATTAAGCTTGCAGTGAAGTTCTGCAGAAAAACAAAACGCCTGACCCTGATGGCCTTAGTGCCGAGTTTTATGTAAAATTTCAGGAACTCCTGTGTCCCTTTCTTGAGCGGCTTTTCAAGGACGCCTATAAACACGGTGAGCTTCCTCCGTCTTTGTATCAGGGCCATACGACCCTAATCCCAAAGAGCACTGATAATGAAGTATTAAAGAGTGTAAACGCATATAGGCCGATATGATTATGTAACGTCGATTATAAAATATTTGCAAAAGTACTTACAAATAGGTTGCAGACAGTCATTGCTAAATTAGTAGGTGACCACCAAACATGTGGAATTCGAGGACGCTCTATACAAACAAATATTGATATCGCACGTTCAGTCCTTGAGTGCTTAGACGGTAGCATGGATTAAGTAGCTCTTCTTCAGATTGACCTCGCCAAAGCCTTTGATAAGGTTCAGCACAGTTTTTGTTCCGATTACTACGACATCTGCAGTTAGGTGATGAATTGTATAATGGTATAGCACTTTGTTATAAAGAGTGCACTACAAAGTTAATTGTGAACCGTACCCTCTCAGGTGTAATACAGGTGCAGTCATCCGTCCGTCAGGGTTGTCCGCTCTCGCCTTTACTTTTTGCAATATAGTTGGAACCTCTTTGCTTAAGCGTGCTTTATAACTCAAGCATCAAAGGATACAGGTATGCAGATGAAGAATATAAAGTTCTAGCTTATTGGACTGCCTATCGTTTGTGAACTTATTTTTCATGTGTGTATATATGTAACGCAACTAATTTTCGCATATAATTACTAATATTTCCATGCAATAACGAAAAAAAAGTGTTTGTGGTCAAGTGCGTGGGGTGCGGGTACCTTATCACCGTTCTCGGCAAGACGCGTGTTCGAATCCTCCTTTTTTTTCTTATTTTTTCTTTTTTTAAGTTGCTTATTAATGCGCATTTAACGTTCGTAATTCCATGCGTTTTCACCCCGATTAATCTGCGGTTATTGGGAGAAATGCCGCTGAAGTGCTTGCATTTCTCGGGGACTTCCGAAAAAAAATTAAATTATGGGGTTTTACGTGCCAAAACCACGATCTGATTATGAGGCACGCCGTAGTGGGGGACTCCGGTAATTTGTACCACCTGGGGTTCTTTAACGTGCACGGGTGTTTTCGCATTTTGCCCCCATCGAAATGGGCCGCCGTGACCGGGATTCGATCCCGCGATTGGAGACTTCCGACACATGCTCACAAAAGTGTGGATGGATGGGTGGACAAGGCTGCACCTTTTAAATCGGGCGGCGGCACACGCAACCTAACCGTGACTGTTAAGATAATTTGTACTAAGCGGAGGGCGAGCTTGCAGTATAGCTAGGCCGCCCCCTGTCTTTGATAACTTTCCTCTTCCTCCCGGTGAAGCTGCGTTTGGACCTCCCTTGAGTTGAAGCGATGTACTCACTCTACTATTACTTTATTAATTTGTTTTAGTTTATCTTGTCATATAGCAATTTAGCACTTACGTTATACACAACTCAAGATGGTTAAGATACTGAGGTTTTTGATCTTGTGCATGATCCACACATGTGAGAGATAATTATTTCTCTAAAGGCGGCTATTTACCATATTTATTGCAAATTTGCTTTACATCGTGGTCATGGTTCTCTCCGTGCATTCACCAAAAGTTACCTAGTCAAAGTAACAGGCGACTATATAGCATCATTGGTGAAGTGAGGTTGAAGCTAAAGTGCCTGAATTAAAACATGTTAGAAGCTTCTATGGCAACAAAACATAGAACACGAAACATACACATACGTGTCATCATAGACTTTTGAATTCACCATTAAAAATGCCACAGTCATCCATTACACTGTGCACAATAATAACAGCTCATACAAGTGACCGAATGCTGTGCATAAAAAGATTTCATTCATGGGGTTTGATGTCCCTAAGCAACAAGCGCGTACGTAGCTGTGATAAATGGTGTGGTGGAAGAAACTGGATTCATTTTGACCTCCTGGGAGTCCAACATGCAGCCAAAGGGCATTATATACAAGCATTATTTTGCAATTTGCCCAATTTCATTGCATTGTGGCCACTGCTGGTAGGATCGAGTAGTATTTTGAGTGTTAGTTAATTCTGGTTTAATGGCGCAAAAGCGACAGAGGCCATGCTGCGCAGGTCACAAGACAATAAAAAACCAATATTTGGGTAGTAAACGCTGTGCTACTTTATAGTTGATGTAAATAACCAGTTTCATCTATAAGGTTGAACAACTCCGTGAATGGCACTAGCGGGTCGTCTCCTAATAGTAAGGTGGGGTGTAAATGTATATGCACGTTATCTAGATTGCGTATAAGTTTCCGTCTCTGTGTTTCTGTATGTGGACATGTCATAATAATGTGCATTACTGTACGTGGTTCATGGCACTTCTCGCGAGTTGGTGGGTTTTATTTTCGAAGTAGAAAATTGTGTGTTAGATGTGTGTGCCCAATTCTAAGTCGACATAAGATTACCTCATAGAACCGCTCTTGGTGACAACATGATTTCCACTCGCCAAGCAGGGGTTTAGTCACATGTAACTTGTTATTTATGCACGAGTTCCATTCCTGTTGCCATTTTGATGCAAGGGCGTTAGAATCGCTTGGATACTGTCTTTGTATGGAAGTGTTGTGTGGGATATGGTTTTTGTGCGCTGCCATGGATGCACATCTATCTGCTGCTTCATTTCCTGGTATCCCAACATGGCTTGGGACCCAGCAGAATCGTATGGTTCTTCCATATTTGTTACAAAAGACCATGTTTAAGATGTCACCAAGTAGGGGTTGGCAGGCGGAGTTTAAATTTAAAGCTCTCAGTGCACTTAGGAAATCAGTATAGATTATAGCATTATTCAGCTTCTCGGTGATAATTTTTTTTACTGCCATCCATATTGCGTAAACTTCCGCGGTAAAGATTAAAGCAGAATGGTGTATCCGAATACTAGTTTCCCAATTTTTCGTTGCGATTCCCACACCCACATGTTTTTTTTGTGTTAGAGCCATCAGTGTAAAATTCCATGTAATTTTTGCAATTCTCTTGGATAGCTCGGAACTCTTGTACTATGTGTTCTTGTTGGGTGTCTTTTCTTTAGATGTGTTAGTGTCCAATCACATAACTGTGTAAAATCGCACCACGGGGGCAATTAAGTCTTGCAGTATTCCTCGTGCCGTAAAAGAAGTGGCCGAATCATGTTCGGCTTATTAGTGTAATGTAAGCGTGAGTTGCATTGCGTGGCGATATTGTAGCATAAGTGCTGCGGTGATGACTGAATTTCGAGTACATAAGAAAAATGTCACAGTTTCGCCCTAAGGGCGAAGCAATGAATGCGATAGCAACACAGCAATGTCATACGAAGTAAGGTGAGCGGCTTTGATAGCAATATGAATTGTAGTAAAGATGAGCTGTTTAAGTAAGCAGATGTGCTGCGGCGTAAGTAGACCGACATGAAGAGAGACTCGATGACCACGAGAAGGCGCGTGTGAAACGGTGGTGTTGATGAGAAGCGCTTCCCGTGGGCAGCGCGTGCGAAGGGACACACCTGTAGCGCTGCACTGCGAACCCGGGCAGCATTGCATGTGTAGCGTGCGTTGGAAAATGTGGCCCGACTATTACTAACTGAATGAACAAGCGTGGTGTGAGCGCGCACAAACAAACATGCATAGATGACACTGAATGACTGCAGACGACTGTCAAAACGCTGGCAGCAAGCCCATACGCTGCAGCGGCGAAGGTACGTGCGGTCTATCGCTTCAACAGAAACTGAGCGGCGAATGCACAATGCATAAAGGTCAGAGCCGTGTGGAGATAAGAGACGGTGCGGTCGAGCGACGAGCGCGGTTGTTGGCAGAGTAGAAGTGCGCCCCCCCCCCCTCCCTCCGGCGCTGGCTTCCCGCTTCCTTGCTTGCGCGTGGGAGAGATAAGAGACTGTGCGGACGAGCGACGAGCGCGGTTGTCGGCAGAGAAGTGCCCCCCCCCCCCCCCCCCCTGCTCCCTCCGGCGCTGGCTTTCCGCTTCCTTGCTTGGGCGTGGGAGATTGATAGCGCGCGTCCCCGCACGCTTCCGCTGGGGCATACGGCGCGCGGCGAAGATTTTATCTATACGGAACCTCACGGCGACGGCGACGGCAGAAATCCGGTTGAAGTGTCCATATAATTGCTATCGCAATAAAAATGTTCTGCACAGACGTTCTGCGAGAAAAACTGCGCGTACGCCAGCGCCCGCGTAGCGAATGCGCGCTCGCTAGCAGACGACGCGCTTGACAACAACAGCAAGATTGAAAACTTCGCGTTGTATAATCCATGCCTCAAATATATATGTAAAATACCGACGCCAGCAGAGGACGAAGAAGAAGACGCTTCTTGTTGTTGGTGCTCGCACTCGCTTCGCTTGGCCGTTGCCTGTTTCTGGCATTCATAAAAACGCCAAGCGCATCTAACCTTGAACGCGTCCTATCAATTGGTGGAGCGTGCTGGTTCCCTCTTCATCCTGGAACTCCGTACCCGGACTCTACCCCCCGCCTCGACAATGCCTGACGACGCGGCACAGCAGGGTGCTCCCGCACCACCGGTGGTCGCCTGCTCCGGCGTACCACGACAGCGAGACCCTGTCATTTTCAACGGCACCGACGAGCACGACGTCGAAGACTGGCTCACTTCGTATGAGCGGGTAAGCGCCCACAATAAATGGAATGATGGCGACAAGCTCAGCTACGTGAACTTCTACCTGGCGGGCGTAGCACAGCTGTGGTTCCACAACCACGAAGCTGATATTGCCAACTGGTCCGCCTTTAAAGCGAGCTTCGCGGAAGTCTTCGGCCGACCCGCTGTTCGCAAGCTCCGCGCAGAACAGCGCTTACGCGGTCGCGCCCAACAATCCAGCGAGAACTTCGCGTCCTACATCGAGGATATTGTGGACCTCTGCCGTCGCATCAACCCTGCGATGTCCGAAGCCGATAAAATCGGCTACATTAATGTTACATTAATGTCACCCATACTGGTGAGTTGGGCGAGCTTTTCAACTTGGTCTTTTCTTTTCAGTTCAGGAGGTCTTTGTTAGCCATCTTTGTGGCTTTGTAGTCAGGTTAAATTTTGTTTACGAGGCATTTCGATACAAGGAAGGGTGACAGTTCTCTTACGCTTGTGTTGCCTTCACTATGAAGCACATGGTACTTTGGGAAGGTGTCTAGGTCGCTTCGGGGGGTAAATTGGAATCGGTGCGACCTCTTTTCAGAGGCCGATCTGAATGAAAGTCGGGGGAACGCTTCTGCCATAATATGGTTTCAAAATGGGCGGCGGTGGTAGCCACCCACCACCGAGCCCAACAAGGGGACGCTACAGGTTACGACAAACCTGCAGACGCCAGCTATGCACCGCCACTATAACCTAATGTAGATACCCAAGACTGGATACATTACACACGGTTAACCCTTGCCGCACAGAAATTCGGAAGTAAGAAGAAAAGAAGACAGGAAAGATGAAAAAGCGGGAGAAAAAGACGAAGATTGTAGAGAGAAATAGGAAAAGACGACTGCCGATTTCCCCCGGCAATCTATGTGAAGCAGAGGCCGAATAGGTGTGTCGCCTCCGCCGGGGGGCCTTAAAGGTCCGAATACCCAGCATTGGCTCAACCCCCAGGATCACCATTTCCCCAGGCACGGCTAAGCCGCGCACGGTTACACGCGGGAGGGTCCAACCCTCATGTGCCCCGGTCCGTAGTGTCGCAACACACCAAACGCCTGCTCCCGCAGACGCCCCTGCGGGGTATTTTCAGTGTTATCCATACCGAAATGCAATGTAAACTTTCATGGCAATTACATATCACAACGCCTTTTTCCTAAATGTTGCACCATCTGACACATATGTAGTCACAACTCTGAACCCTCAAAGCGCTTGTCCCTTGTCTACTCTTTCTCTCGTGCCATGTCTCATGTTTTTTGGCGGGGAGGGTTCCTAAATCATGTTTCATATGCACCAACTAGGCTTCTAAATGCACTTTTATGTGAACTACAGTTTATTAAAAAGCTTGTTTCTTCGTGTGGTGCTCAACTTTAGCACTGCAAACAGCTTAAATTCTGCAAAACTAATGACAATCGCAAAGTTCGTGTGGTAACACGATGAAATGGCACACATATTTCTAATAAACTTTAGTTTATAGTCACTGCATTATCTGTTTCTTCTTTTGTGTTCGTCTTCAGTGCTGTTTCATCATGTTAATTACCACACCAAACCATCAGCTGTTCCTACATATGTATATATTCTAAACTGTTTACAGTGTAGAAGTTGTGTGAGAATCCTGCTACCAGTTGCTTGAAGGAAGTGCAGTAGGTGTTTCCAATTAACATACACTTTGTGGTAGTGATTGTAACTAGACCTAAGAAGTACAAGCCCAAGTGGCTATTCCATTAACTCTAACCAAATCGTCATTATCTCCCATGCCAATGCACACAGGAAAATTCTCATGGTTCTGGTGTCTGTTTTCATAACCATGTGACTGCAGCATTTTGGAACCAGTGAAGTAGAAATGCACGCTGCTAGCAGCACTCATGAACACAAGATATGTAATTGCAATATATAGGGACAGGTGAAATGAGTTGCAGACTCATAACTGTTTATTTTTGTACACCATTTCCTTTTCTGGCTAAACCTTGAAGATGTCATTTTTATTCATATACTTGTCCAGTCTCTCTGTTTTGGCACATCCATTATTTATTTCTTCATCAGTGCGACCGATGGCATGCTTATACATTAATCACTTCAATGCATTTTATTTGCATCACCGAGATTTGATACGTAGGTACACATCACACAATGTGAGGTTTGCGAGAAAAAAAAAAGGATGTTCCACATCTGCCGTCAGGGCCCTGAGGTGCGCTGGCTAACACTCCCAGCTTTAGTTCCAGTAGATAACACATAAGTACCCCAGAAGGCGGATGGGAAAACGGTGCTGCGGTAGCTGAAATGCTAAGAGCATTGCACGCATAATGCGAAGACGTGGCTTCGTGCCCCACCTGCGGCCACTTGTTTTTTCATCCACTTTCATTTCCATCAATTTATTACTTCCTCCTTCAATTAATAAGTACATGTGATTTCCCCTATGTTGTCCTTAGTGTACTTGTTTGTTACTATATCAACATCCTGTTTTGAATTATTTAATATAGGTAGCACGTGCTGTTTATATTGTTCAACGAATGAGTATTTCCAGCTGGCCTTAGGCCCTTCTTTTTATGTTCGAGTTATTCATGATGTGAGGAGGCTTTCAGCAGGTAAAACACTAATGAAAAAAATTTTATTCTGGCAAATGAACTTTCCAGAAAGTGATTTTCCATGAAAGCTCAAACAGGCAGGGAACATATGCATGAAAATGGAGACAGCTACCATAGCACCACAGGCACATGCCATATCCCGTACTGAATGTGGTGGTGCAGTAGAAAGTTTCAAGTCGTAATTCTGTCATGCAATAAAAAATTAGTTTAAAAATCTTGCCCTGCTGTAAACAGCTAATGCTCCATTAAGAAAAAATGCAGTGTTGCAACGCATATATGCAGCCTTTTCAAGAGCTAGAGGCAAAATTTGTAATATGGGCCCAGCTATGCAGGAGAAACATGAACTTGCATTGATGTAACAATTGCAGGAGCATAAAATAAAGCCAACGAACAACCACATAGGGGTCAGTTATCAACAGTGCAGCCACATGTTCGTTTAGGGAATCATCCATCATAGCAATACGCAACTTCACCCCGCAGAAAATTGCAGAAATGTACCACACCAGATTTGATGAAATGCGCAGCAGTTATCCTTCCATTTCATTGAATGAAAAAGACGTTCTTAAGTGCATAAATGGTTGTGCTTTTTTATTTTGAAGCTAGTAGTGTGTTGTCATTTTTATGTTTGTTGTATACCTCACTATACACAGCATCTATAAAAACCTCAATTGCGAGTCAGTGCTTCCCCTTGCTTCTTTATCAGTATTCTTAGTTTGCATGCTCGTTTCTGTAATAAACAATACTATCATATCTCCAATACAGCCCCTCTGTATAGGCAAATAAAATTATGCCGAACTTCAAGCAGTCAATTACGCATACGCAGAATTTTTGGTATCTTATTGCTTCCACGTGCCCCTACAAGGAAGCTTGTCTTTTTGTAATTCTGCTAACATGGTAACATGGAGGAAGAAAAATTTCTTCCTCAATGAAGGAAGTTTTTATTGCGAGAGCAACTATATGGACACTTCAAGCAGATTTCTGCGGTCGTCGCCGCTGGCGTGAGGTTCCATATAAAGTCCAAGGCCGATAAAATCTTGCAACCGGGCGCAAGGGAAACTGGCGACGCAATCTCCCACGCGAAAGGCGCAATGCGGGAAGGAAGCGCGGGAGGGAGGGGGGGGGGGGCAGGGCTTTTACTCTGCCAACAAATGCTTTTATGTACTTTGCGCTTTGCGCTTGGTTCTTCATTATGTTTGCGCCGGTACGGGCTGCCGGTGTTGTTGCGCGCGCCGTATCTTGCAAGCGACCTCCAAAGGGCTCTGACCTTTGTATGCGGTGTGGATTCGGCCGCTCAGTTTTGCGTTGAAGCGATAAAACCGCACGAACCTTCGCTCGCTGCGGCAGCTACGCTTGCTGCCAGCGTTTTGGCAGTGGTTGTCTGCAGTCATCGTGTGTGATCTATTCATGTGTGCTTGTGCGCGCTGACACCACGCTTGTTAATTCAGTTAGTAAGTGAATGTGTCCAACTTTATGCAGCCGATAAAACTAGTATCCCTACTCCGAATAGCTCTCTGCTAATTCGCTATCGCCATTGATGCTTCGCCTTTCGGGCAAAACTGCGACATTTTTTTCCCCTTCCATGAAGCGAACGGATTTTTTAAAGGCCCGTTCGATTCGCCTGCACCACTGTGAACCAGTTCGCGCACCGATTCACGAAAAGCGCGGCACACGAAACGAATGCCGAAGTGAAGACCCGGTGCAGGTGTGTGTTTTGTCCGACCAATGTGCACGGCGTGCGTTAAATAGGTCTTGAGCTGCTTGTGTAATCGGCTTCAGAGAGGTTAATACACCCGCGCTTGCCTACACACGGCAGATACCCGTAAGCTGGGTTTTAACGGCGCTTGTGCGTGTGTGGTGTGTCGTCTGCTGCGCTGCTGCTTCGCACCTGTACCACAGTGTATTAGAATATAAGGTATGTGTACATTCTAGGACAGTGTACCTGCACGACTGCACAAAGTCGGCACCGACAGTAGAAAGGGCGCAGCAAAATCGCGAACCAGCCCTGCACCTTTCCTGTACATTTTGAAACGAACGGCGGGTTTCTTATAGGGTGTTCAAAGGCGCCATTGCTGCACCGCTGAAACGCATGAGCTGTTAAAGAGGTGAATCGAACGTGTCAAAGGTACGTTCGATTCAGCTACAGCACCTGCAAACCGTAGCCAAGCAGCCACTAGTACACTCTACAGCCACGGAAAGCTGGATTGCGGATCGGATTAACACAAACATTAATATACTTTTTTTCGTTTTTGTCATTCAATGATTCTGGTGCGACCCACGCGACTTGAACGCGCTTCCCGGTATGATTGTTTTTATTGCGTATCATGCGCCGTAATTGATGAAATAATGTACTTTTGCATTGGCGATTCGAGAGGTGGCGCCAAAAAAACAAGAGCGTCGGTTCCTCGAATTCCTCTCTCTCTCCTTTCGTCCCGGAATTTGCGCCATCGCCATCGACGACAGCCTTGCCTTGTGCGCAACGTGGTAACTGAAGAGACCGAAGTCAACGTGTGCGTGAGTATGCATTTTTTCATACGAGAGTTTTATTGTCGTGATTGTACCTTATGTGCATTCTCATCTACGGGTCAACGTCGTGTGCGAGTATTTGTGTAGTTAATGGCGCGTGCCAAATATGCAGCGAGCGCGCGTGTGGCTAGGCGATCGGTCGCAGACCACGTGCGCTCGAGATGAGTTCAATCTTGCGCGCATGTTATATACTCCGGCATTGACTTGTTATGTACTCCGGAATGGCATTCACTAGACCGCTTTTTTGATGCACAGAAAGACGCTGGGCGTAGATTTCATGCACGACTTGCGCGATATAGCTACACTATAGATCTTGAATGAGGTCTGTCGGGGATCTACGCGCGTGTTATCCGGCCACAAGCACTTCATCTCTTGCATCGTTTAGGGCAGCGGAGTCTACACGCAACCGTGCCGGGCAGCAAATAAATTGGCCGTTCTCGCGAGAAATTCCGACGTCACTGCTGCGGTGGTGCCAAACAAAGCCATGTGGATTCTATGCGAACAGTAAAGCACCTGAAAAATAATCTAAGAGACTTCTTTAGTGCGCGGCGTGGCCTAATGGATCCCTGTTCGTCCCGTACGAGTGGTGCGTGTTAGTGCCACAATATGAGATCAGCATGTAACTCTTCGCTTCAGCCACGTGTTGCTCAAAACTTAGCGTAAACTTGCACCGCCTTCCGCTAGTTTTGCTCTCCGTGGGAGACGAGCTTAATTGTACCTCGTGCAAAAGGGTACGTGCTCTTATAAAACCGCCGATTTCGCATGCTTGCACAGTAAGCTCCAGCCAGTGGCGCAACGATGGGGTCGGGGGGGGGGGGGGTACAACCCCCTCCCCCCACCCGGAGGGCGACTTAACCCCCCCCCCCCCCCCCCCCGTTTGTTCAACCTCTTTCGTTGCGCATTTGAGCACTGCAACTAAGACGTAAGACGCGCAATCGTCTGCACACTCGCAAAAAGCGAATTTTTTGACAATTTCCCGTCAAGAATTGCAATTAGTGCTGTTTAGATGGTATTGGCAAACTCTCAACCCCCCCCCCCCCCCCCCTGGCAGAGATCCTGGGGCCGTATTATGAAACGTTCCCCTAGGCGAAATTTCTTTTTTCGCTTTAAGGCGTGCGCGCTGATTGGCTTGTTGAGCAAAATTGAATGACGTCGGGCTCAACCACCCAATCAGCTCATTTAATTTTGCTAAAACAGCCAATCAGCGCAGGCCTGAAAGCGAAAAGAAATTTCGCCTAGGGGAACGTTTCAGAATACGGCCCCTGGGTGCGCTACTGGCTCCATCCAGCCTTATGCAGTGGATCGACCACATGAATCAAATGGCGCATGTAAATGGCGGAGCGCTTGTGGCACACAATGGTCTTTAGCAAAACCTCTAAAACAGATTCGGTGCATAGAAAAAAACTTCTCAATTGCAGCGTGCCCCGTACTCGACGCGGAGACTAGGCGCAGAATGGCTCCTTATACGCGCGGCGATTCTGATGTCATGCCAGCTTCCTTAGGCAGAAATTATGAGACAATGTGCAGCAGTGTCAACACGCTTCTTGGCAAGTCATGAGGCGGTTCACGTCAGTAGTAATAGTTCTGCACCTAACTTTTGGACCAATTGCTTATTCGTGACAGTCGCGTTTCCACAGACGACTTTTGTTCTTCGTGAGACCGACATTTCATTACATATAAAAAATTCACGGGTGTTAAGTTTCGTTAAGCAGCTGGTCAGGCAGGTTTGCCGCATGTTTCCTGCTCCTGGAACATGTGGCAAACCTCCCTGACGAGCTGCTTTCTGCAGCTGCCAGCAGGCAGTGACACAAGTTTATGCTAGTGCTCTCGTTGCAGCAGGTCACATCCCCACAAGTGAAGGCAAATTTTCACTTTTTTTTTCTAAAAAAAACAGGCAATTAACTATGGTAAGTGTCATACTTAACGAAGGCGACCCCAAAATGTGATTGTAGTGCAAAATTTGAGCAAGAACAGTGCAGTGATGAGTGCAAAACCACGTAAATCAAAAGGGTAGTATTGTCATCTCTAGTCATCACTAGTATTGTCAACCCTCCCCTCCCCCCACCCTGAGGGCGACTTAAGCACCCTCCTTTTGTTTAACCTGTTTTCTTTCGTTGCGCATATGAGTACTGCAACTAAGACGTAAGACGCGCAATCGTCTGGACACTCGCAAAATGCGAATTTTTTGACAATTTCCCGACAATAAATTGCAATTAGTGCTGTTTAGATGGTACTGGCAAACTGTCAGCCCCTCCCCCCCCCCCCCCTGGCAGAGATCCTGGGGCCGTATTCTGAAACGTTCCCCTAGGCGAAATTTCTTTTTTCGCTTTAAGGCGTGCGCGCTGATTGGCTGGTTGAGCAAAATTGAATGACGTCGGGCTCAACCACCCAATCAGCTCATTTAATTTTGATAAAACAGCCAATCAGCGCAGGCCTGAAAGCGAAAAAAGAAATTTCGCCTAGGGGAACGTTTCACAATACGGCCCCTGGGTGCGCTACTGGCTCCAGCCTTATGCAGTGGATCGACCACATGAATCAAACGGCGCATGTAAATGGCGGAGCGCTTGTGGCACACAATGGTCTTTAGCAAAACCTCTAAAACAGATTCGGTGCATAGAAAAAAACTTCTCAATTACAGCGTGCCCCGTACTCGACGCGGAGACTCGGCGCAGAATGGCTCCTTATACGCGCGGCGATTCTGATGTCATGCCAGCTTCCTTAGGCAGAAATTATGAGATAATGTGCAGCAGTGTCAACACGCTTCTTGGCAAGTAATGAGGCGGTTTACGTCAGTAGTAATAGTTCTGCACCTAACTTTTGGACCAATTGCTTATTCGTGACAGTCGCGTTTCCACAGACGACTTTTGTTCTTCGTGAGACCGACATTTCATTACATATGAAAAATTCACGGGTGTTAAGTTTCGTTAAGCAGCTGGTCAGGCAGGTTTGCCGCATGTTTCCTGCTCCTGGAACATGTGGCAAACCTCCATGACCAGCTGCTTTCTGCAGCTGCCAGCAGGCAGTGACACAAGTTTATGCTAGTGCTCTCGTTGCAGCAGGTCACATCCCCACAAGTGAAGGCAAATTTTCACTTTTTTTTCTAAAAAAAACAGGCAATTAACTATGGTAAGTGTCATACTTAACGAAGGCGACCCCAAAATGTGATTGTAGTGCAAAATTTGAGCAAGAACAGTGCAGTGATGAGTGCAAAACCACGTAAATCAAAAGGGTAGTATTGTCATCTCTAGTCATCACTAGTATTGTCAACCCTCCCCTCCCCCCACCCTGAGGGCGACTTAAGCACCCTCCTTTTGTTTAACCTGTTTTCTTTCGTTGCGCATATGAGTACTGCAACTAAGACGTAAGACGCGCAATCGTCTGGACACTCGCAAAATGCGAATTTTTTGACAATTTCCCGACAATAAATTGCAATTAGTGCTGTTTAGATGGTACTGGCAAACTGTCAGCCCCTCCCCCCCCCCCCCCCCCCCCCTGGCAGAGATCCTGGGGCCGTATTCTGAAACGTTCCCCTAGGCGAAATTTCTTTTTTCGCTTTAAGGCGTGCGCGCTGATTGGCTGGTTGAGCAAAATTGAATGACGTCGGGCTCAACCACCCAATCAGCTCATTTAATTTTGATAAAACAGCCAATCAGCGCAGGCCTGAAAGCGAAAAAAGAAATTTCGCCTAGGGGAACGTTTCACAATACGGCCCCTGGGTGCGCTACTGGCTCCAGCCTTATGCAGTGGATCGACCACATGAATCAAACGGCGCATGTAAATGGCGGAGCGCTTGTGGCACACAATGGTCTTTAGCAAAACCTCTAAAACAGATTCGGTGCATAGAAAAAAAACTTCTCAATTACAGCGTGCCCCGTACTCGACGCGGAGACTCGGCGCAGAATGGCTCCTTATACGCGCGGCGATTCTGATGTCATGCCAGCTTCCTTAGGCAGAAATTATGAAATAATGTGCAGCAGTGTCAACACGCTTCTTGGCAAGTAATGAGGCGGTTTACGTCAGTAGTAATAGTTCTGCACCTAACTTTTGGACCAATTGCTTATTCGTGACAGTCGCGTTTCCACAGACGACTTTTGTTCTTCGTGAGACCGACATTTCATTACATATGAAAAATTCACGGGTGTTAAGTTTCGTTAAGCAGCTGGTCAGGCAGGTTTGCCGCTTGTTTCCTGCTCCTGGAACATGTGGCAAACCTCCATGACCAGCTGCTTTCTGCAGCTGCCAGCAGGCAGTGACACAAGTTTATGCTAGTGCTCTCGTTGCAGCAGGTCACATCCCCACAAGTGAAGGCAAATTTTCACTCTTTTTTCTACAAAAAACAGGCAATTAACTGTGGTAAGTGTCATACTCAACGAAGGCGACCCCAAAATGTGATTGTTGTGCAAAATTTGAGCAAGAACGGTGCAGTGGCGAGTGCAAAACCACGTAAATCAAAAGAGTAGTATTGTCATCTCTTCCAAACAGCTCAAGTTCAAGATTATGAGTTTATGAGTGCAGTAACTGCAATGTATTGTTGCAGCCCTTTCACTGTCTCATGGCTGTATTAAGTGCTCATATGCTAAATGTACCAATTACTGTACCATGAAATATTCAGCACCCTGTATAAGTTTGACGTACATATCACGGCTAACCTTATGCTCGGCTATCTTAACCGACTGTTGAACTTGTACCTTGAACTCGTATATACCACGTAAATCAAAAGAGTAGTATTGTCATCTCTTCCAAACAGCTCAAGTTCAAGTTTATGAGTGCAGTAACTACAATGTATTGTTGCAGCCCTTTCACTGTCTCATGGCTGCATTAAGTGCTCATATGCTAAATGTACCAATTACTGTACCACGCTTTCCTTTTGTTTTGACCTAATATTGTGTTGCATTATTACGGGTTTTTTCTCGTATTATTGCAACAGCTAACATTGGATAAGTAGGAATGACATTGTTTTGTGCCTAATCCTTGTACCTGTGACCACTACCATCTGTAACAAAAAAAAAACCCTGATGGTAAATAATATAGTGTCCCAGCTGTTATGTAACAAGCTTTAAAAATACACAGATAATTTTACACAAATAAAACCAAGTGGATGTAATTCAGAGTCCAGTTGAGGAATGGCCAGTAATTTATTAGCCCTTGGCACCTAATTAGTTATAGCTAACTCTTATAATTTAGTCATCTATCTGTTAGGGTGTTCATCAGGAAGTTGTATGATATATCAGAGTGACATGCTTCTAGCAAGGTCCACATCATGTTTTTTTTCTCGTGGAGAGAAGCCTGCAAGTATGAAAACTGCCATGCGTCAATGCACCCGTGTGCAAAAAAGGTTGCTGTGCTATCCAACAGTCTGAACGGGGAAAGTTAACCGTTCTTCTTTCTAGGGCTTTAAGTGCCAAAACCAGTTCTGATTATGAGGCACGCGGGAAAGTAAACTGCTCGTTGCAGGCGGAGCACTCGGAGCAGTGCATTTCTTTTATGCTGGTATTTCATAATATCGGGGAGCTGTTGGTGCATTGTGTAAAGAATGTTTATGTTATTGTCAATGACAGGGCCAGCTTGCTTACCCACTAAGGCAGTTTCAGGGCCCTGCAATTCCATGCACATGATCTTTTTCAAATTTCATTCTGGGAGTTCATTGCTGGAAAAAATAAGCACACAATGTGTTCCTCGCTGGAAACGGTTTGTTTTGGTGTCGCTTATGATGCTCAACTCCCAATATAACATCTTGACAATTAGAACAAATATAAAGTTGGCTCATTACTTTGCTTTGCTACTTGGATGACGTGCACCATGAATACTAGCGCTTTTTCAACCAAACTCCAAAGAACATGCACTTTGTTTTGAGCGTGTAGACTGAACAGTAATTTACTGATGCAGAAGTACTTTTCTCTTTAGTGTCCCTTTAAGACCACGGTGGTCAGGACCAACACAGTTCGTTTGCCCCACGGCCTTTTCTTTAAATTAAAGTTTGTGCATGATGCACTCTGTATAGCTGTTAAAATGTTGCAATTATTGTTGACAAGCACCATTGTTGCACATACAGAAAAGTAATCAAGCCTTCGCTGTTTATTATTATGCATAATTTTCTCCCGCCTAGCTTGCAATGCCTACATCTCTGAAATTAGCAGTGGCTTGAATATTAACAGCACTCTTGTCATTTTATGGCTGATATCTTGCAGGTGTAAAACTGCTTTAGAAGGTTGCATAGTTTGTTAAACACCTAACTTTAAAATCTGTGCACCAAGAGGCTTGCACCTTTTGGCCAGTTTGAATGTTGCCATCCGAAGTTATACCAAATGCAATCTGCATTTTTGCGTTGAAAGGGGCTCGTAATAATAAATGAGTCATTGTTTATTGAGATTTGCAAGAACTGCACTGGGACACCACTGTATAGCCCTATTTTCTATCCGTGTATCGTGTTTCCTATCTGCACACGGCCACTGTGATACTTATACAAAACTTTAAGGAGGGAAATAGCACTTCTATTGCAGCGTGTATTATGCATGGTCATCGTGTGGGTAATCGCACTTGTTTTGGTATATTTCAAGCTGGTTGCATGCTTCATTTATTAGGCTAAAGTTGCAAGGGCCACTGAACTACTACACATTATGCCAAAACTAAGCAGAATGTCTGTAATTGTACAAAATTTAAGTGATATAAAAATGGAGGAAATGTATGTCCCCATGGTTTCTTGCAACCAATCTTGGGCTGAGGTCTTGTTTATATAATGGTCGATGAGAAATGACGCTTTGTTGCTCTGTTATCCTAGCACTAATTGTGGATTGCTGCTACTCTGCCCTAGCTTCACCATGCCCTGCAAGGGCACCAGCAGGGGAAAGCGCCACCGGCACATCTCCTTTGGAGCCACCACAAAGGGAAGGTTCCGAGGAGATGATGTGTGAGTCTCTTTAGATTTTTACACGGCCCATAAAAATCTAGTAACTTCGAGGTTGCTTTCATTCTGCAGTTCATTCTTGACACTCAAACGTATGGCAAAAATGTTATCTGTATCATTCTGCAACAAAAAGATCTAGGCTTTGAAATTGCTACATTATTTTAAGTGTCTCTCTGGCATCATTTAGTTTATGAAGAGAACGTGTTCAATTGCTATCATAAGTGGCACAGATATGGTGCAAAGTTTCTACAGGCAGATTTTTTTCAATCCTGAGATGCTTAATCAAAAATGATGACGCGAAGATATACAAGGTTTGTCTCAAAAGTTCTTGCCATATGTTTTAAAGAAATAATTTCGCTAACTTTCGGACATATTGTGGTCTCCTTCAAAGTACTCCCCATAGACACAATACATTGGTTCCACCTCTCCTTCTATTGCTGGAAGCACCCTTGGAAATCGTTCAGTTAAGCACTTAAGCAGCAATGTTGAATTGTAGTCCCAGCCCTGAAACCCCTGAGCGCCAGTTTGCATACGGGGAACAGAATAAGTCGCGTGGTGCCACATCTAGCAAGCACGGAAAGTTTTCCAGCAGTTTGCACACTAGGCAGTGGACACAGCCACATGCAAATGTAGTTCATTTGCTATGCGCACAGCAGGACTGGATTGCAGACTCGCACTCGTGTGCTCCAGTCTGGCCATGCTACATGGCGTGGACTGGCTGTTCTGCAGTGATAGTACACAAATCCAAACTGCATTTTGAAGCTTTATCAAAACCTCATTATGAAGCGATGTCTGCCAAGGTGTCTAGCCAGGAGGGGCTGGAAGCAATGTTTGCAGAGCCATCTAGAGTGCATGCATCCATCCACTCTAGATGCGAATTGCCATTTCATGTGAGGTGTGGCCGGTGGTACATGTAGTACATGTAGTGTGGGCTAAAGTTCTGTGTCGTTCGAGGCTAGTTTAGTGTTCAAAACTGATCGAAATTAGCGAGACCCGACTGCGACACTGATAAGCAGTGTGGCTTGAGTTTCCTTTGTACAAATGTGGGTGCAGCTGAGCTAAGCAGATAATAGTCTGCTTCGTCTGGAAGTGCAGATTTTCGTGTATTTCAGCCTGTTAAGTAAACTGTGTCAATAAATATACACAGTAGCAGCCGGGAAGTTCACTGAACCAAGCACCATTTTTTTATTGATGTCGGCTATCGGCCAATGGCAGCGCGGTCTGGGAATGTGCCGACTGACGTCAAGGGGCAACCGCCAGCAGCGCCAAATGGTTGAGGAGAACGCCTCTTGAAAAGAGGGCTTGAGAAAAAAGTGACTCCACGCTCCACTTGCAAGCTGCACGTGCTGCTCACGAGTGCAAAATTCGGCTGAGATACAGTAGTATATGTTACCTGCAGAATATGTTTTTCACCAAGCCCAAGGTGTGCTGCAGGAAAATCTGCATTTTTAATTTTGATGTGATTCAATTACTTCTGGAAGAAGTTGACCATGGTCTAGCCACACTGCTTATTGATGTTGTATCCGTCGCGTCTTGCTAATTTCGATTCATTGTGAACGCTCTACTTTCGAAGTTTAGACCACATGTACACTTGCTAGCTCATTTTCACTCCTGGCCGCTTCTGGTTAGATGGCTTGATTAATTTCGCTTCTTAATGAACTACAGACAGTGCTTATAAATTCGCAATTTGGATTTGGCTACTATATCGGTTGGTCAGGTTGTTGCAGTTCAAAGCCTATCCGGATTACTGAGCACGGCCAGAATTGAGCGCAGGCACGCGCTCCAGCCCTGTCGTGCAGGGTAGCAAAAGGAATACATTTGCGTGTAGCTGTGTCTGATATTGAACATTGATACCGTAGTCGTCGTGATGAGCCCACTCGCTGAGCTCATTGTAGCTCGCTGAGGTGCTCCGAGTGGTTTCCTGGCAACGTGATTCCAGGTATAGCAAGCCTGCCCGAATGCCAATATCCGACTGGAACAGGTGGTCTGCTTCCGAAGTGGAACACCTTTGAAGTGTGTCACCATTATGGTCGGAGCTCATTACAAGTGAACATAAAGACGACGTTTCATTCAACTATCAGAAATTGTACCATTGCCGTATAAATAAGTGTGAACGTTGCATCTAACAGATCAGCACAGCAAAGGGATGGGACACTGGGTCTCTTCGATTATCAGTCCCTGGCAGTCCCAGACTGCTTGGGACTGCTGTGCCGCATTCAATTTTGCTTGGACAGCTTCCCACTAGTCCCAGTTGTCAGAACCGCGTAAATTTCTTCATGGACCGGAAGTTCCGGACTGCCCGTGGACTGTTGGAACTGTCAGCAGATGTTTAGTCGGACAAGCGCAAGTAGCTAGCAGACGACGGATGTCTTAAAAAAGATGCGCGCGGTGTTAGACGCCATGTTGTAAAAGACGCCGTGTGCTTCAGCGTACTTTGCGCGCTCCAGACGGACGGCAACTACTGTGCATTGAGTTATCGCTTCTGTTACATCAGTGCTTTGTGTGCCATTATGCAAGTTTTTCACGAGCCGTCTTTTAAAAGACGCGCAGCGATCAAGCGCACATGCTTGCTTTTCGTAATGTGTTTCATGAAATCTGTCATGCTCATTGCTGTATACGCAGTAAGCAAGTAATTTTTTTTATTTTCAGGTAAATGAAATTAGCGTCTGAAGAATCGTGTATTGCATGTGGCTATTTCACGCCGGTAGCTTGCGTGATATACAATAGGAGCTTAGGGGATTGGTGTTAACATATATGCTGATCCCTTCTGTTACCAAGTTTGAGCGTTTGATTTTTGACGTGCAGGATTAGAAGACAGTGTACACGCGCGCTCTCCTAGAAATGCATCGGGCCTTTAATTAGCAAATGGTCTCGCGAGCTTTGAGGATGTCGGCGGGTGCTTTCTGCATGAAGAGCGACGTGGCACGACCACGGTATTGCTTATATCTGTGTGGGAATGCCGCTTAAGTTTCTCAGGCAGTGAGCTAGCTAGCGTGACGTAAACTGCGCTTGACGAACACGTTCTATGCGCTCGGGCTACAATTCCACTCTGCAAGCTTTATGGTTGTGTTGGCGACGTGGCCTCTGAGACTGCACCATTTCTGAGGTCATGCGAATAAAAACGCTGGGTAGTGGCCTATCTACGAGTAGCAAAGAGCAGACGGCGGCAGCCAGGAGAGACTTCCAGTTGCGGTGCTTCGGTCACGTGACTGTGACGCGCTTTTTTGTTGGGGCTAGTCAGACCGGAAGCTGTGGGCGGTATTCGAAGAGGCCCACTGAACTCCACCATAAGTTGAGAATAGCCTCGGTGCTTGGTGCATTGTAGGTGACAAAATCGGTAGTGGCATCTATGTGAACATCCAAAGTCAAATTAAAGCTTCCCACCACGGTGATGTTTTATTGGATGAACGTTGTGGGTATGTATGCCCGCCCCGCTCTGCCTTAGCCTTCACAGTGCAAGTCATAGAAGGACCAGGAGCCCCGTGAACGGGATCAAGGCGATCTTTAATTGCCAATAACTCTGCTTCTGTTGAACGCATTGTACTTTTTATGGGAAAGTATTTCTGAAATAGTCAGTTTAACTTCAAATGCATTTCTTGACTATGATAAAATGTGGTTCAGGGCCCTTCAGCTGCCATTACTATATGCAAAAAGCAAGGAATTTTAGCATGAATGAAGAAAACCTGGCATATGTAAACATGCAGCAGTTTGGCTCAGACAGAATCCTATGACGCAGTCAGCTGCACGCTTAGTCTTGTGTAGGCATTTTGCTATTATGGTAACCTGTGTTTTAATTCATCAGCTGGCACAGTACTCTGCTTTGTTGCTTTACTATATATATATATATATATATATATATATATATATATATATATATATATATATATATATATATATATCATCTACATTTTATTCCTTAAAACCTTCAGTTTATAAGAATAGAATTTTTGAATGTAGGTCAAGCGCATAGAACTGGTTGTTTCTAAACACTTTGATAAAGTAACTTGTCAGGCTATTTTAAGCATGAATTGTGGAAAACAGCAACTACTTTACTAGGAGCATGAAAAGTATAAACTAAGCCATTTCATTACCAGTCCTACTTATTTTCATGACATCTTTAAAGCAGATTTACGCAAATTAGGGTTCGCACAGTTTCTTGAAATTGAAACATGTTTTCAAAACCCTTGAAAACCCTTGGAATTTCTTGAGTGGTACAATCTAAAATCGATTTTGTGATCCGCTTTATATGGCGGATCAGTGTGGACCGGGCAAACTTCCCACATTAAGAACAATGGTATAAAAAGCTTAAGCCACGGTGAGTGCCCAGGCAAATCCATTTCGTACGACTGCCGGCTTGGCTTCCAGTGGCCCGCTGTATCGCATCCAAGATTGGGAGCGCGCACTATCCTCTCATCACAAAGGCCATGTCTGCACTTCCTTGGCTGATAAAACGCTCCAGGAGACTGCACTTTTTCCGTTTTCTTTCTCGTTTTTGTTTTCTCGGTCAGCACTATTGTAATAACCACTTATTGCAGGTCATAGAGGTTCTCACCATAATAATATATGTTGCGAGTTCCCTTTTCTTTATCACCGCGTGGCAGCGCGCAGTTCAAATTAATGGAGTAGCTGATGCGCATGCGCAATAACGAGTTGGTTTACCCATAGACGCCTACACTGCGTGGCCGGACCGCGACAGTCAGTTCAAATTATCCAAAGGTTCGAATAAATGAGGTACGAATTAATGAGCATTTACTGTATACCTTTTTGTGTTTATAGTGTTTTGGAAGTGTTATAGTAGGAAAATGATACACGGGGATGCTGATCTGCACATTGAAAAAAGCTTTGACGCGGCCTTGAAAGTCTTGGAATACCTATGAATTTTTGCCACCGAGACCTGTACAAATCCTGATATTTTACATTCACCATAGTGCTGTGAAACAACCAATCAAATGTGCCATAAATGTACCACTTCTGCTATGAAGTAAATATTTTTGTGTTTTAGCGGTGCTGCTGAGGGTGCAGCTGGAGGTGCGGCAGCAGAACAGGGACGTCCTGCATGAGCACCAGCAGCTGAGACATGAAGTACGGGTCGTGTCTGAGAGGCTGCATGAAATTGAGCCTCTCGACAGGACCCGTGCAGTGTCTCAGCCTGGCCTGTCGACGGTGCCTCCAGTTCTTCCGCAGTTAGCTGGCGACAATATTGAAGAATTGGAGGCAGCCGTGCGGGATGAGGCTGTGACTGCCACCTTGGTTTTATACTACCCTTTTATTTTTAATTATAAGGCTATGTAACATGTGGAAGTTCTGTGCTGTTTCATGAAACATGCTGTGGGTTCTACGTGAAGGAACTTTGCATCGCACACACACAAGAGTTCAGGGAGATAATTTGTTCTCTGCTGTATAGTTTCTAATCACATATTTCGACTGGACCTTAGTTTCTTTAACATGCATCTTAATCTAAGCATACACTAGTGTTCTTGCAATGAGGCCTCATCGAAATGTGACCATGAATTCCAGAATCAAATCTGTGACCTCGAGCTTAGCACCGCAACGCCAGAGCCACTGAGCTACCATAGTGGCTTGCTGAATCGGTGATTTCCAACTGCTCTCAGTAGAGATAGATTCATGAAGCAGGAGTAAGTCGTTAAGTTAATAAAAATTCATTGCTGATACAAAGTGCAAACTGTGGCAGCTTTCTGTAGAAGGACACAATGCAGAGCACTTGTGAATGAATTCTTTTTGTTGGACGAGTTGGTTCATCGTGAATGATAAATAGCACTGCAAATAAGTGGGACACAGTACAGGAAAAGGAGTGCAATGATCTTCTGTATATACTGTATTTACCGCATTTTAATCTACAGTTTTATTTTCTAATTAATATAGTTTGAAAATTGCATTGCAGTTGGATATGTAATGAAAACCACATTTTTAGCAAGTCTATTGCACTGCTGTCGAATTGCCTCATTGCACTAACATTTTTTTTAACACGAAAGTGTTTTATGCCGGGGTCCACCAAGACTTCACTGACGTATTTCCGTCACGGAAATACGTCAGCTTACAATGTACACGAACATAATACAAAGAAAGAAACCAGAAGAAAAAGTTCCACAAACATGCAAAATTTGGAAATCGAACCCACGACCTCTCGGTCCGCGACGATAGATCGCCGAGCGTTTAACCCATTGCGCCACAAACGCATTTGCAGAGAGCTACACAGACGCGCCTTATATATCTAACACTCCTCCGTGTACCCGCGCTCTTGCTCGGGGCGGTGCCGCCGCCTACGAGCAGAAAAGAGAAGTACTGCATTATGACACTAACGCGCACCGACAGTGAACGCTTCGGTGGTCTCAGCACTACGACGCCTCGATGCCAGCATTCGAAGGGACGCTGGCATCAAGAAGCACTACCAACGCCACCTAGGTGGCGTTCACCGTACTCAGCACAGCGGAGCGTGGCCTCCGCAATTAGCTCTGAAAATGTTTCTGAAGTTGATCGCGGAGGCTGCAATTACGACGCGCTGTACGCGCTGATTTGACTCGGTGACGATTCAGTTACGTGCTTTGTCTTGCGCGTTGTATTAGTGTGTCAGTTACGTGCTTCGTCTTTCGCGTTGTGCTAGCGTGTGCAGCGTAGTGCAGCTTCCATATGCACGACGGTTGCTCATGGTCATCGACGTTGGTAGTCGTGATGGAGGAGACGTGCCACCAGGCGTCAGCGTGGGTGCATCAACGCCTAAGGGCGCTTTAGCCACAAAACACCAATAGACATTATATATCAATGTGCAATAAACATTACACTACTTCTGTGAAGACACGTTTCACTTTCGTGTTCTATACCGATTCCTATATAAGAGGGATCAACCACATTTTTTTTCTTGTGCTAGAAGCCCATGAAACAAACTCGAACTATCCAGTTGCATGCAGTGGTTCAAAGCATTTTCCAGAGCACTAGCAATTACTTTAAAGGGACAGACAACCGATCAGAACATGAATTGAGATAATTCCGCGGATGGAAAGATCGTCTATCGTATTGGCTTGAACGGGTCCTGTTTTTCTGATTAAATGTGGATTTATATTTTTAATTATTCACTAAAAGTTGTGAAAAACTACCTTTGGTGCCCCATGCGGCAAAAACATGAACCTATTTAAGAGGTCTACCACGTGACCTTCTCAGTGTATGCTGTTCTGGTCTTTTTATCAATACTGAAATGCAGTAACATTCTTTCTACTATAAGTTTTTTTCCAACTTACAATGTGCAGATAAGCCTTCGTTTGTAGTGAGTAGAAAAGTGGCGCTGCCCTCGCCTTCGTTTTTGATGACTTGGCTTGGCTCGTCTATCGACTGAATAACGATGACGGGGGCCAGCCAGCCATGACGTGGGCATGTACTTTGGGAAAACACGTGGTGCAGCTATAAAAAAAAGGTCTGTAGAGAAACACAAACTTATTGTACCAGTCTATTTACCTTTAAAAGTGGCTGGAAAGGTTACAATATAGGTGGTTAACCACAGTTACACTTCCTCCAGTGAAAGCAGGACGATGGGCGGCTTTCACAATTTGCGAGGCAGGCTATCGGCATCGCTATCACTTCTCAGCGTTGCTGGAGGAGGGACTCTTATTTTTTTAGAGGCTGCTCAGATCGAAAAATTCTGCTTACAAAATATCCACGCACTTTTGGAAGTAACCGCTGCAGGTGTAAACACTACCGAAGGTGAGCTTTTTGTTGCGCCATAAAAAACTGGGTCCCTAAATATCGGTTGTCAGTCCCTTTAAGAATGTAAACCCACATATCCTGTGGCCCCTGTTACTTTTTATTTCACTACTCTGATTTTTCTGCGCTTTGTTCTATCTGCTTCTATGCTACATTATGTAAGAGTATTTATGCCCTTCAGATTGAATAAGCGAAATACCATATTTACTTGCGTAATGGATGCACTCGCACAATGTACTCACCCCCAACTTTTGTCGTCAAAATTTGGATTTCTTTCGTCTCCCGCATAATAAGCGTACTCTGAACTTGCTGCCGTAAAATAGGAGATAAATGGTTTGTATCGGACACCGAATTGTACGTGTGTCTCCTACTGTTATTGCGATAGCAATCATATGGACACTCCAAGTGCATTTTTGCCATCGGCGCCAATGATCGCGGCTCTATATCCCGCATTCGAAGGAAGAAAGCGGGTAGGCAACGCGCCATATTTCGTCGTGTGCATGGCGCCTGTGGGAGGGGAGGGAGGGAGGCGGCACAGCAACTGTACATTGCACGGCCGTGCGCGCCCGATCTTGAAAACGATCTGCGTCGGGGGCAGATTCTAGGTGCGACGGCGGCTTATAGCTTTGTGCGTACTCCATTATCGCCGCTCAGTTTGCGTTGAAGCGATACACAGCACGAAGGTCACTTCGCTCGCTGTTGCTGCAGCGCTTCCTCACACCTGCATTTCGACAGTGAGTGTCCGCGGTCATCGAGTGTGATTGGTTCACGTTTGCCTGAGCGCGCTGACACCATGCTGGTTAAATTACTTTTAGGTTTATACAGGCAATAAAACTACTATCCTGACTTCGTATAGCTCCCTGCGCATTTGCTATCACAATCGATGGTTCGCCTTTCAGACAAAACTGCTGCTTTTTTAGTGGTGGCCGCGGAAAAACAAATTGTTCAAAATTTTACCCTGCATAATAAACGCACCCCCCAACTTTGCACATATTTTTTGGGGAGTGCATTCATTATGCGAGTAAATACTGTATTGCAATGGGGGTACCAGATTTTCCATCCCTAAATAACAAGGGTTGGGAAAGTCAGTCAAATTGCCAACAGCTCGAACCATTGCATTGAACATTCATGGCAAAAACAAATGCTGGCCATAGAGGAGAACACTGCCCCCGTGAAGGGGAAATAACATTGTTTCATGTTCTTCACCTTGGTTGCCATGCTTTCTCCCACCCAGTTTAAACCCGCAATAACTGTAATGCAGACCAAAATAGTGTTGTTTCCCCATGAAGCCTTGTTCACTGACATAGTGGTTGGCCATATGCCTGTTGTAGCTAAATATAATCAATAATAGTCATTGAACAAGGCTTCTGTGTAGAAGCCGAAACATCTCCTTTCGACAAGCAAGTCGAAGCAAGTGTCAAACCTTCCAATGTCTTACTTACGTGGTTGCCTTCTGTGCCATGATGTTATGAGAGGGAGAAAGCTAAACGAAACCTGGCTGTAGAAACACTATTCTATAAATTAGGTATTCAGTGCACTCTGGGGTTTGCCAGTATATTTGTGGGGTTCTAGAGTCGGGCACCTTTACGTAAAGGGATAGACAACTGCTCAGAACTTGAATTGAGAAAACTGCTTCTGGTAAAAATGACCTATCCTACTGATTAAAACGAGCCATGTTTTTCTCATTAAATGTGGATTGATATTTTTAATCCTTCAGCAAAACTTGCGAAAAATGACCCTTGGCGCCCCATATGGCAAAAACATGAAGATGCATAAGCGGCCTGAAGAGGAGGGAAAACTGGGCCAACTTGGTATTGATTCTTGGTATTGAAATAAGGCAGAGCGCCCTGAAAGCGTAGGCAAAGGCAGACTAGACACACCACAAGTGCGGACTTTAAACTGGAAAGTTTATTGAATGAACGAGTTAATGAATACTGCGCATGCACCTGCAAGGCAGTGAACAATTCATGCGCCCAGGAAGCCGTCGTCGTCCTCTGGCTGTCGACTGACAGATTCGGCGGGAGCACGCGACAACGTGTCGGCGTCTTCGTGCTTGCGGCCAGACTTATAAACTATAGTGACGTCAAATTCCTGTAGCCGCAAGCTCCATCGTGCCAGTCGGCCTGAAGGGTCGCGTATGTTCGCCAACCAACATAGAGCATGGTGGTCTGTCACCACTTTAAAGGCTCGGCCGTAGAGATAAGGGCGAAACTTCGTGATCGCCCAGACGACCGCGAGACACTCTTTTTCTGTGGTAGAGTAGTTCGCCTCGGCACGGGACAGTGAGCGGCTAGCATAAGCTATTACTCTTTCAAGGCCGTCTTGACGTTGGACGAGTACTGCGCCAAGGCCGATGTTACTGGCGTCAGTATGCACCTCGGTGTCAGCCTCTTCGTCAAAATGAGCCAGAACGGGTGCTGACTGCATGCGTTGTCGTAGTTCAGCGAAGGCCGCCTGTTGCTCATGCGTCCAGGCAAATGGCGTGTCATCCCTGGTAAGGCGAGTCAGGGGTTCCGCAATCTTCGAAAAGTTGTCGATGAAGCGGCGATAATACGCACACAAGCCCAGGAAGCGTCGGACGGCCTTCTTGTCGGCAGGAGGAGGAAAAGCTGCTACAGCGGCAAGTTTGTCGGGATCGGGTCGAACTCCTTTGGCGCTGACGACGTGTCCGAGAAACTTGAGCTCTTCATAACCGAAGTGACACTTTTCTGGTTTAAGCGTGAGATTAGCCGATCGGAGCGCTTCTAGCACATGCCGCAGGCGATGAAGATGTTGTTCAAATGTTTCAGAAAAGACAACTACGTCGTCAAGATACACAAGGCAAGTCTGCCACTTCAATCCAGCGAGGACAGTATCCATCATTCGCTGGAAGGTTGCTGGGGCAGAACACAAACCGAAAGGGAGCACTCGAAATTCGTAAAGGCCGTCGGGAGTCACAAAGGCAGTTTTCTCGCGGTCTCGTCGTCGACCTCGATCTGCCAGTATCCACTTTTCAAATCGAGTGACGAAAAGTACTGGGCACGCCGCAGTCTATCTAACGAGTCGTCGATACGCGGCAGTGGGTACACGTCCTTTTTAGTTACGTTGTTGAGCTTCCGGTAGTCGACGCAAAAGCGTAGCGTTCCGTCTTTCTTTTTCACAAGAACGACCGGGGACGACCATGAGCTGTTAGAAGGTTCGATCACGCCGTCTTCAAGCATCTCTTGTACTTGCGTACGAATCGCTTCACGTTCCTTTGCCGACACGCGGTAGGGCTGCTGGCGTATCGGGCGTGCGTCGTCGCATGTGATGATCCTGTGCCTTGTAACTGAAGTCTGGCGTACCTTAGACGAGCTTGCGAAGCATGCCCTGAATTCAAGCAAGAGCTCATGCAGTGCCACCTGTTTGTCTGGAGATAACTCTGAAATAATGTCGACGTTGCCCAGTGACTTGTCAGCCATCCTCACTGGTTCAGGGGTAAAACATTCGGCAACGTGCTCTATTTCCTCGGCAAACGCTATCGAAGTACCGCGGAACAGGTGTCGATGCTCGTTACTGAAGTTGGTGACAAGCAACTGAGAACGGCCATCACTAAGCTGTAGCACACTTCTAGCAGCACAAACACCTTGCATCAGTAGATGCGATAAGTTACTTTCAGCGACCACTTCACCTTCGCGCATTCCACCGCACATCACTTCGACTAGGACACTGGTTCGCGGAGGAAGCGTAACACATTCGGTGGAGACACGAAGGGCGTCGTCTCGACGCTTGTGGTCGTACCCGTCGAGTGCTCGGTCTGCTCAGAAGGTGACTACACCTCCCCGTAGGTCAATTCTTGGAGAAAATCAACCCCGAGAATGACGTCACGGGAGCATACGCGTAGGACAAGGCAGCTCGTCACGAATGTCGATCCTCGAATCCGAACTCTTGTCGTGCAGGTTCCCAGTGGAGTAACGACGTGACCACCAGCCGTACGAATCTGCGAGCCATTCAAGGGGTAATTACTTTCTTCAGCAACTTCGCCAGCTTCCCGCTTAAGATGGAATAGTCCGCACCGGTATCTACTAAAGCGTTAACCGCGTAACCGTCGATCACCACCGGTATGTCGAGCGAAAGCCGGTCATTCCGTTCATCTGCAGTTGACGTCGAATCGGTGTCCTCGCTCTTTCGCGTCGATCGGAGGTCTTCAGCGTGTCGACTGTCAGCGGCCTCGCCCCCAAAGGTCGCTGGAGTTAGTTTTCCCGGCGGGGACGAAGCACGCTGTCTCAACACTTCTGCGTAGGTCGCACGGTGGTGTACAGCACGGCGCTGGGGGCTGGCTATCGAGCGGGCGGAGAAGCACGCGCACTTCCTTTCTTCTTGTCCATGCCTGCCTCTTAGCACTGTACCCACTACTGCTGGTGGCAATATCACCGAGCTCCTTTCATAAGCTCAAGAAAAACACCACCGAACAGTGTTCCAATGGTTCCCGGGACACTGTAGGCTCAATGGGAATGAGATGGCCGATGCTGAAGCATGGCGCGCCCTCAGCAAAGGTCTGCGAACTGTGATGCCATTCTCTAGACCGGACATCACGTGCCTCCTGTCGGAATTAACGGGGAGTCCGACGAGAAGATACTTGCCCCAGCCAGACGCTCATCACGTCAACCTTAAAAGGCTGGATCTCGATATGCACTTTTCTGTTCTGCGTGGAACTCCACGCCCTCATACCTGCCTGATTCACAGGCTGCGATTAGGCGTCGCTTTCACGCGCAAGCACTTACACATCATTGGACGGGCGGACTCCCCGGGCTATTCAGCCTGTGGCATTGTAGAGACTATAGACCATGTGCTCGTGGTGTGTCCTGTGTATGAGCGAAAGACTGCGACTGGCAGCTGCCTTGAGTCATTCAGTCAACAGACCACTCTAGGAGGAAATCCTGATAGGCGCATGGCCGTAGAGTTGGAAGACGATAGAGGCAATGCGTGCTCTTTCACGTTTCTTAGGTGACACGGGCCTGGATTCATGCTTGTGATGGTAACATTTGTGTGACGTGCTCTATGAGCTCGTTTCTCCCATTATCATCCCCCATTATGACCCTCTTTCTTCCCCTCTTCCCTTCCCTTACGTAGAGTAGCAGGTCAGATACACAATTTTCCGGCCGACTTCTCTACATTTTTCAATCAATAAACTTCTTCTGCCTGTACGGCAGGCGTCGTCGTTGGCGCGTGCCAACCTCTGACGAATATTACATGTATGACATGCTATATTTGCTTGACGGCACTGATCATCAAGGTGACGTTATATTGATTAACGGAATCACACAAGCAATTTCGCTAGTGCCAAGTGAGCTGATTGCAAAGTATGACGCTGAACACTAACAGCTTTGCACGATAAACATTTTATTTATTATATTTATTGAAGATAGAAGAACAGTATGTACAATGTTTATTCGTTGAACCTATTTCGCTGTACATTTTTTTATGCTGACGCAGCAGCTTCCCGTAGGGATTAGTCCAAGTAATCTGTGTGACCTGAAAAAAGATGAAGCGATCATCAACGAAAACCATTCCAAGAAATTACCATCTCCATATAAGCAGTTGCGGTGCTTTAAGCTTACTCTACGTCCGTAAAGGTACCTTTCAGCGATACATCTTTTAAACGCTAAGCTAACATTGAACAGCTTGTATGTGTGACATCAGCAAGTTCGAGCGGCAAAACGTTCTGGTGAGCTACGCGTTTCCCGGGGAAAATGTGTCCAGTTTGGTCGTGGAATCTGTACTTGCAAATGGTTGTTAACAAAGAGCAGCGTTTTTCGCAAACACCAGTAAAAGATTCGCCTAAACCGATTAGCACAGCGCGTGCGTTGTGCATTTTTAGGAACAGATTTGAATTTTCTGAAAATTGTTTGAATAAGTTGTCTAGCATACATAGTAAAATACCCACCGCAAGGAAAGCTCCGATGACACAGAACAGGTATAGCAGTTCACATGAGGCACGAAGTAAATATACCCACTTTGTGCAGTGTGCTTCACAAAAGTGAAATGCTTCTGGAGCCAACGTTACGTCAAGGGGACTTGTATTGGTCAGGACTACAACTAACGCTTCGTGGTTGACCTGACGAAGAGAAGTCCGCTTGTCGATATGTTGACATCCAGAGAGCTATCTTGTTCATGCCACTGCTTATCACTTGAAGCCTCTATCTTCCTGAGTTTGTCTGTCTTCTTTGGATAACAAAACGAAGAAATAAGCGAAGACGTTCTTAAAACTCCTGCATGTACAGACGGAAAATTATGCTCTTTGGTAATGCACTCGACCTCTGCGTAAGAGCCCGAACCGTGTCTTGACACGAGAACGAGCGACCTTAAAGTGACAAGTCAATGAAATGCTGTGCAACGAAATAATTCAGCCATTGAAGAGCCCGTGGGCGTCTTCTGTAGTTCTAGTAAGGAAGAATGATGGAAATAAGGCATTCTTGCATCGATAATTGGGGCCTGAACAAAGTTACAAAGATAGATTTCACAGCAGTTGCTGGTGGTCGCGTACGTTCGATAATTTATGTCGCTGTTCACGGGACGTTCGCAATCTGATTACATAAAAAGCATGCTAGGAATAAAAGGAAGCGTCAATGCAAGGTACAAAGAAAGAAGTGCCCGAAACGGACGCTGGTACAAGTTCATGAGTGTTTAGTGTGCATTTTGTCTCCGTTCCTTGTCTTAACGCTGACCTTCATTTCTAACCATGAGTCCTATCTAACTATGCCGATTTGCAGTGTTTTTTGATAAAAAAAATCACCAGCCCTTCCCCTCTCGAGAAAATGGGGGTAAGTGAGGTTTGACAAGTGTGCACTTGACCTAGTACTTTCCCGTAGTTACGAGACGTGCACCACCGTTGTCGGGTTCCTGAAGGGCAAGACGAAGTTGTCGCAGGCGTTCCTCTTCGTTTGCCCTAAACTCAGGGTCGGTGGCTCTTCGCTGACGTTTGGCCTCAACATCGCGCTCCCGCAATTGAGGATCCGCGGCTCTTCGCTGAAGTTTCGCCTCGGCTTCGGAGACCCTCACGTTAGAATCGGCACTTCGACAACGAGCCCTTTCACGAGCGCGTTCGCGGCGCCGTTGCTCAAACACAGCCTGCTCGTCGGCGGAACGCACCACGTGCAGCCATCCTATCCGGACGCCGAAACTGATAAAAGGAGAGAAAATTAAGCCCGGCGGAGCGCACGCCAACCTCGTTTCCTTTCCCTCTTCGCGACACACCAAACGACCCTAATTGGTCGGGCGCGTCCCGTGATCCCGCGAAGGCGCAGCGTTCCCCACACCTTCTCTGGGAGAAGCGTTTTTTTTTTGTTTTGCGTGACGCCCCCGACACTTCTGAAACCATACAAGCTTCGCTTGAAAACTATTCTGCTACCAAATTGGAGACAACATTTTGAACATTTCGGATACATGCAGTCGCGGCTTGCGCCGAGCTATAACACTGTAACAGTGATTGGATGGTAAAAAATGGTTGCCGAAAAAATGTTAACAATCTATTCGTCTCAATAAGCGAAAATTTAATTAATGTTGAACTAAAACAGTTACAGTAAAACGCCATGTTCATTAATCATGGTGAAGTGGCAGTTTAAAAATAATCCTTTCGAAGTCAACTACAGCAGAAATTTGTCAACGACAAGTGCATATGAACAACTGTTCCAGAAGGACGACAGGAACGCACATCACAACCAAAAACATTGTTTGAAACAATTTGTATATTAATGACCTGAATTCCCTAAAAACTCCATTCGTTGTAACTGTTCTCAAAAATTTACCTTGCCCTGTTCAGGTTGTTATTGCAATATCTGGTCGCCAAATACTAACGTTTCGAAATAACTTATCTTTGATCTGGTAATGTCCACACCTGTCTTGATTGCTCATAGCGGTTTCAAACGCTGTACGCCTCCTTATTCTATTTATTGCTAGTGATACTTGCTCTCAGGGAAATAAGTTAGAGCTGGCACAGGTATTTAACTTCCATAGATGGCCTAAGCACCTACGAAATGTAAGACATTCATTGGTTGTTAACGGCGATTCCAAGTTCTCTATATCTACCACTGTACCATCAATCATATCTCCAAGGCATAGTGCACAGGTCCGTCGTGACTGTCATTCAGGAATAGCTGCATACCTAATTTTCTAGCTACATTCAGACCACAGCCAAATTGCACAGGCTGTTCAGATTGGGGTGCCACTCACAGCCTTAGCAAGAAAACGATTACGTGTAGTGAAGTGCTTCAACAGAATTACCGCTGATGTCTGAGTAGACCATCGTATCCCACGAAGTGAACAGTCGTTTTCATACAAAAACCATACGTGTAACATCTCATTGGCTTAATACACGAGAAGGGCAAGATATCTGCCCGATACCTAACGTCTGCCCGATACCTAACGTTTTTTATCCTGTTTGGAACACGTAAAAATTAGAAATCATAATTTGCGTCTGGCATCACATAAATAGCGTCATATGAGTAGTCATCCTTTAGGCATTCTAATTACAGCAGTCACAAGCACTTTAGAGAAGTAACGGGATATTTTGGCTCGTCGCAATTACATCTACACATATGCACTAACGCATGATTGCTTCAAAAAGTAAATAAGAAAGCTTCGCTCAGAAAGCTGTTATGACCATTTTGTCTGCTTTCTCCTTTTGAGCATACTTTTTTCCTATCAGGAAAATTTTGAGACAAATAAGCAACACTGAATTTTTCACCTAGAGCAACGAGGAAGCTTTCCAAGCAAACAAATACATAGGGGTTGATAGCCATGCCTGATGTGACGAAGCTCTTTATTTAAGCTAGAAAAGGTGCATAAGATAGAACTCAGCTTGACTACCCCGCTGCTCTGTACGAAACACATCCTAAAGGCTGGAAATTGCGTAAAGCTACACCGTCCTGCAAATGCATTACCTTAAGTTTCATATACCTGCAAGATTCTTACAGGCAGAGTACACAAACTCGCTGTGTATTTTGGTTTCTGTGATACGTCTGATATTCATGCACGCGAGAACCTAAAAATATACGAAATGTTGCGCTAACTGGTGTTGCTTTAAAATTATGGGAAGTAAGCGAAAAAAGCTGTTCTGTCCCGGTGCTGTGCCTTGTCAATTTCGTGTTACTATTTTTACTGTTCTTGAATTTGTGTTTGGGACAACTGCCTGCCTGGCGGGCGTCAAGTCAGCAAGAGCTTTATTGCCGTGAAGTGAACAGGTAAGCTCGAGTGTGTGTGTATTCAGTTCCTTGGTGCCTTTGCCGAACTGAGAACACAGTGCCATTATTCTACAAATTAAATACAAAAATATAAAAAATTCATTAATTATAAGAGTAAACTGACCCAGTAGCAAAGTGGCTACACCGCAGCTCTGCAGAGCTTGAGGTCCCGCGTTAGATCACGGCCACGGCGGCCGCATTTTGATAGGGGCGAACCGCAAAAAAAAGCATATTCTGTACCAAAATTCAGGAGCACAATAAAGAACCTCTGGGGTGAAAATTTGTCCTGGGTCTCCCACTACGGCGTACCTTATCAGATTAGGGTATTGACACGTATGAATAGAATCTTGATCATTTTTTAAGAAAAATATCATGGCTGAGCAATTTCACAATTGCTCATGATGGAAATAAGCAGCGCAACTGTTTAGACAACAAGCTACTGCGGTGGGGGTCCTGTTATATTTGGACCGTTTGACAAAGAGTTATACAAGGTGTCCCACGTAACATGTTCCAAAACTTCAAAATATGCGAGCGTCACGCAGGTGGACAGAACCACAGTAGAATTTGTTGCTATCGCTTAGAGCAAGTTAGACAATTTTTTATATTTTCCCTAATAACAAAACACAGAATAGTGCCGTCCGACTAGTCGCGTGGCAATTTTCGCATAATATTGCGGGCTTCATTCAGTGAAGAAAAAAAAACTTTAATGTTGCACGTGTAGCGCAAGAGACAGATGGATCGGCAATTTTTCATGATGGTCTACTATTTCCCAATAGAAAATATTGCTCTGATTATAATATTTGAGAAGTCAATAATCATTATCGACCAATAATGTAATACGGCAAAACACAAATTGTAGTCTGACTTGCTCCACGCAATGGCAAGCAGCACTGCCTTGGTTCTTTCCAACTACGTGGCACGTAGCTGGATACTTTTATGTTTTGTCACAATTTACAAGGGAGGCTCAGTGTATATCATCAACATATGGCTGGAAAGGCGCTGCCGAAAAAATATAACTAGCATCGAAATTACGCAAAATAGGACTCTGTTATTGTTTTTCGGCATTTATCGTGAGGCTGCGTTGTGTCCGGCCTACGCTTCATAAATATTGATTGTCCTGGGAGACAGATAATGAATTATATCGGATATGGAAGGACGAGCGCTTTTCCTGGTTGATAAGGATTTTAACACTAGCTCCTGGACTCCTTACACTACCTTTCTTTCAGTGTTTATTTCATGTCGATATTGTTCACTCATGATTACATTGTACACGTGCATTGACCGTCACCAATTTCATCACTATTGCACTTATTGTTCGCAGAGACTACACATTACAAAAAACAGCAGTAGACAGGTCATTGCTAGAACGTTTCACTTATTAATTTATGAGCAGTGTATGTGCACAAGCACGTCGCACTACGCACTCACATTTTCCGAGCGTTAAGAAGTTCTTTAGGACAATTAGTAGCCATAACCAAAGCCAGGACCAAAGCCAGGACCAAAGCCAGCCCCGTAGCCACCGTAGCTTCCGTGGTATGAGCCGTGGTAAGATCCACTGTAGTGTCCTCCGTATCCACCTCCATAACCGCCGTGCCATGCCATTGGGTAGGGTGCTCCGTAGTGGCCGTAGTGGCCGTAGCCTCCGCCTCCACCACCACGGGCCAGAGCGGCACCAAGCAGAGCACCAGCACCAAGCCCGAGGGCACCCAGTGCGAGACCCTTAAGCAGGATGGCGTTGGCCACCGACAGGACCAAGCCAATCACGCAGATAGTTAGCTGAACAACAGAAACAGAGTTTAACCTCAGTTAGCACTCAATTTTGCGCAGCACAGAATACAAAATAATATTGCGGTACGAACACACATTCGCCTAACGCTAATATTGTGCCATGAAGGAGTAATAAATGCATTTAATATCACTGTAAAACAGAAAGAGAAAAACATCAACCGCATGAATTCACCTAACTTCAATTTTTGTGCTAATAAAATTATATTATGCAAATTATTTTGTCCTGCCTTAGTTTTCAAATCTGTTTTGCGAACTTTATCCGCTACGCCTTCTCGTTATTACGCCTGTAAAATTATAGCCTTCTTTTATGATTAGCTTACAACGGTGTTAAACTCTTAATTTGGGGCTTCAATGATACCGAGCACATGGCAGCCCTAGAGCATGGCGACTACAATTACGCCAGATTTTCCTTAGTTCTGCTGCCCAGAGTTGCACCTTCTTATGCTATCAATAATCCCGACTGGTGGAATCGCTTGTGGTGGAAAACGAAAGGCACACTCACCAGTGCCTTCATGATTTCTAGGTGTGGAACTATGTTGTCGAAGTGGGAGGCTTCGTTTATATAGGGGTCTTATTTTCCTACTGCGACACCATGACATCACTGGTCACTCTTGACCCCTTACGCATCGTTGAAGCGTGACTCTTTTGTCAAAGTGGAATCATGGCGTTTCGTTCCTGTATAGCGTATAATTGAGCTTTGAATTATGCCTCGCTGAAATCGTGCAACTATTACGTGTCGTAAGACTACTTAAGACGATTTCATGACAGGTCATCGCACAACATGCTCTACAGATTCGAGTCGTCGTGCGGAAAACCGTAAACTTTTATAAAACGAAGTGATTGCCTTGGAGATAAGCGCTGTCCACTCTTGGCTTTTCATTCAGACATTCCGCTCGACTTACGCAAAAGTAGGGCATTCCCGGTCTACAGCACTGCAGTTCATTCCCTAAAATTGTTGCCAGTTTTCTTGGCTACATTCGACGAGCTATACGCGTGAAAGCTGTGAACAGGAAAACGTCAGCAAGGTGTACGTATCGTGCATTTTGATCGATGAGGAAAGCTGTTTATCAGTCGTTTTCTGACGTCCCAGCTTTTTTTATTCAACATGTATCGAACCAATTGATCTCCGTAGGAGTGTGCTAACACGGCTGCTGGAGTGTATTTTTTTAAGGAGATGTGGCGGGCATCTAAGCATAGAGAAATACATAGGTAAAGAACGTACACTTCCGTAGGGCTCTGCGGCCGAGCTATAGCACTGCCGCCAGCGCCCCGAGCGGCTAGTCAGACCGCTAATTTTGTCCTCCAAGATTTTCGACTCGTGGTTTAGCTCATTTTTGGTTTCGGTTTCGATCGCAATGCTCTTGATTCTGGTTTACCTTTGGCTGTTCAAATGTTGAACTATGTCGTCTATAGTGGAGCAGAAGAGCTTTAATATTTCATTTTTAAACACGCCATACATACAGATGTAACAAACTCGCGGATCACAACCTTTTACTAGAAAAACCGCCAAGCTTCTGGAAGAACCTAAGTAAGGCTGAATTAACTCATGCAGATTGGAAAAATAATGTGATCGAAGGTGTTATTACTGTAATCTTTTGCCGTTCTTGAGCCATTTTTCCCAGCCGCACACAATAGGAAGCAGTGGTTCCATACAAAAAGTTGATTTCTTCTTGTTTACTTTGGGAATTGCATAGAAAAAACGCTGGATAACAGACTGGATCAAGACTCAGACACAAACCAAAGAATTTCTTAGCCATGACAAGCAACACGTCAAGTAAAACTGGCACTTGCGAAACCAGGCGCATGCAGCATGCATGTACAATGGAGTAAACAGCGTTCACAAATTATCCCAAATGTGAAAACACAGTGCTCGAGCCGAGCCAAATAAAACATTTGTGTGATGATACCGGGGAAACACAGATAACAAATTCTTTGCTTTAAACTGAAGTTGGTCCGAGGGACTTTTGGAAAGTTATGCGTTGGAAGTAATGCACATGCTGTTCCGGAATAGACGGGTTAAAAAACAAACGGGTGCCTGCACGATAAACGGGTGCCACGGCTCATATTACATCCTACACGTGCAAAATACGCTCGCCCAGCATAAGAAGCGTCTTGCTAACAATGTACTTGGCTCAAGAAACAGCAAATTATTTATGCAGAAGCGCCGTGGGGTGTGCGTAACCAGCGGCACATGATCGGCGCAGTATCAACGTCTCTATGGAAATGGGACGCGTGGACGCAACCCGGCGGATGTGTGATGAGCTGTCCACCTTTGAGCTAAAGTGGAAGCGGACATCGCTCAAGCCGCAAGACGGCTAGACTGTCCGCTCTTTACGTAGGCATGCGTCTCTATGATCTAAGTTTCAAAGAACGCGTGTGTGCAAACTAAAATTTATCGCAGTCAAAATGTGGCACCGTTCACGATAAAAGTGAAGAAAAGCTCTTTAATAGGTAAATAATCTCACCCTATCGTTGACCGACAGTTAGTCAGCACCGTGTTGTGGAGCTCATTGGCAAAGTAGCGACGGTAGGTGCATGCGTACGGAGTACTCTCATGCCTGAAAATCATGCGCTAACCTATCCCGGTAAAATCCATCGTAGCCCCTGCTGCTTGTATGCACTTGCAACGTAAATAGAAATGCGAACGCGTACTCCTGTGCAAACAGTGGATACAATCATCATCAGCAGCAGCAGCCTATATTTATGTCCAATGCAGGACGAAGGCCTCTCCCTGCGATGTCCAATTACCCCTGTCTTGCGCTAGCTGATTCCAACTTGCGCCTGCACATTTCCTAACTTCATCACCCCACCTAGATTTCTGCCATTCTCGACTGCGCTTGCCTTCTCTTGGTATCCATTCTGTAACTATATCGGTCCACCGGTTATCCAACTTACGCATTACATGGCCTGCCCAGCTCCATTTTTTCCTCCTACTGTCAACTAGAAAAGCGTCTATCCCTGTTTGCACTCTGAACCACGCAGCGCTTAAAGTCTCCCTTAACTGGAGGGGGGAGGGCGGGGGGGGGGGGGGGGGGGCTCATAGGGCGGTGACCAGAAAAGCGCGCGCACTCATATATATATATATATATATATATATATATATATTTACGTCTTAACCTGGACCAGCGTATAACTTGGACGTTTCCCCACAAGGCAGCCCGTTTCATCAGCGTCGCCCCGACGGCGCTGCCGCCCGACACCGACCATGACGAGTTGACCGGATTGAGGCGAGATGCCAACTTCGAGGAATTACTACCGGGGGAACGAGAACGATCTCGGTTTCTTCCCAGATGACCACGCAGTGGCAGCAAATGCGAGGGCAAGGATGCAACAGTAGAAGCGGAGTTCGGTGCACAATACAACCCCTCTGATGGGCCGCACCAAGGCCAGCGTATTCCCCTGTCGAGTCTCCTAGGGAAGACGAAGGGATTAAAAGCGGAGACCGGTGGTGCAGTGCGGGTGGTGCTGACGTGACCTGATACGAACTCATACGTTGAATACGCTCCTGATGGAGTGGGCTTCTGTGCCAAGGGCCAGTGTACATAATTTAAATTACACCATTTTCCTATTTCCTACTACTTGATGTACTCATCGATGGGATGGTGGATTCTTGGCCTAAACGCCATCTCGAGCCGCAACAATATATATAATATCAATGATGCTTGTAATCACAGAATCCGGCAGGGCATCAGGTCAAGAAGCACCTGGGATAAATGCGGGGATTTAATGACGTTTGGGCTAGGGTCAAGCCTACACTCTGACCAAGGCCAGGCCCCGGCCGAAACGTTAGTAATATCCTGGTATATTTTCTTACGTGCTTTTATTCCCTGAAACACACACACACACAATATATATACATATATATATATATATCGCCGTCCTGTCTTTTTCAGAGTGATTACTCTAATGAAGGCAGGACCACCTGCCGCAACGTTATTAAAGTTATCTGTCGTGTTTGCCGCACAAGCGCCTTTCTTCCTGACTAACTTATATTCTAGGTGACAGTCGGTTTCGTCAGAACTCTCAAAGGCCACAGACGTTGTCTTTCGGGCATTCACATTTTCTTTACTTTATTGGTGCTGTCAAAGCGAACTTCAAGCAATTGTAGTGAAGCCAACTTTATCTAATATTAAACAAATTTTTATGTGTGTTCTGCAAATGAATATATTATTCTGAGTGTACTTCGGGCATTTATTTAATGTACCGATTCAATGAAACTTGGGCAGTAAAGGACTAAAGATATGTGAGCTCAGAGCAAATAAGCCTGTCTGCAACAAAGAACATTAGTTTTCTTCCTTCATTGACAACCTCAGGCACTACAACAATATATTTTATGGTTTTACACATACCTCTAAAAATGGACAACATTTATGCGCCTTTGGTATAACACAGCACACGTAATGCTCAAGCAAACAAATGAAAATTAACTGTTAACCTAAAGAAACCACCCGTCACTAATTCACAAGCAGGTAGCTTAACGCTCCGGTGGCTCATAAAACAGCATGCTGTGCCAAGAATCTTAGTCGAACAAGGGTGGTGACCGTCATGTGCAGTCGCTCGGGGTAATGCATGCAGCCGTGCGACAATACCTCTTTTCTTGTTTTTTACTCATGCCACATGAACCGATCAATCGCGAATAAACCACTAATCGCAGAATGGGAGACTTAGAATTGCCCCGCACAAAGTACTACTGGCAATAATCCCTTCATACACGGCGTCCACATTTGTGGACGCGACATATTTTTGCCATTTCTGTGCCACTGAGTGGTAGCAAGGAACAGAGCAGAAACTATAGGCTTAGGGTAAATTGAACATTCTGCTAACCTATATAACTTCCATTTTACTTCTGAGTGATATGTATCGTTACAGAGTGCCGCTTTGGTGAAGGCACTACTGTTTTTACGTGACGTTTGACGTGGGGAATGTCCGTAGCAAGCTCGAAATATTTCTTTTTCTTTCTTGAAAAGCTTGCCGCCAATAAATAACTTTTGCATGTAATTCGAGCGGGCCATTGAATCCTTTTTATGAAGAAATGTAACATGACTGACTTTACAATATTCAAATATTGAGTTACTATGCAATGGAGACTCATAATAAAATACACAGAGTCATTCAATCACCTTGATTTGCTTTCAGTGGAGTCTCAAGCACCCTGGTATAAAATTATCTATGTTTCCAAGAGGTATCGACAGTCGATCAAAGTTCGTGTCTGAAGTGGACAAAATCACCTCCAGCTCTTGTCGAATGTATATGCCGCAGTGCTACAGCTGACCTGCCAAAGGGGGTCGAGCCCCTCCTTATAAAATGGAAGAGGGCCCGGGCACCCCTGAGCCCCCTCCCCCGGACTTTAAGCACTGGATCCACACCGCTGTCTTCCTCTCTCTTAAAGTTAGGCCTAACATTACAATACAATACGCGGCTGCAAACAATATATGTGCTGGTAAACACCAGGGCCTATAGCAGATACAATCGGAATAGCCTAGCAGGCGATGCTCGGACAAGAGGACGCTCTGTGCGCATGCGCCTTCCCTCAGCACTTCTGCAGACACGCGCCCTGTAATGACCTCGACCTACGTGTGAGTCGACGCTCTCGTGAAATTAATCAAATATCGGAAAGCTGTGCGTTAAACAAAAGTAACTGAGATTATTACTTAATCTTATAACATTTGTTTCTGGCTAGATGAGCAAACTGTTAATGTAGGGCGCGGTGGTCTTCGCAAGCAAATTCCACCAGTAATGACATGATTGCATTTTAGAATAGATAGGAAACAACAAGGCATAGATCGAGCACGCTGAATGACAATGATGTACTTGTGAGGCTCGATTTGTGCGGCAAGGTTGAAGTGCTCGGGAGTATGGTGTTTTTTTAAATAATTTTTCATGTTAGTTTTGCTATTACTTAGTATTTTATTATTTATTTTGACTGGATCTGAAATCATACAAAATGGGATTTAAATTGTTAGGAAATATTCTGGAACCGTGGCCTTCTCAGGATTTCCTCCGGGGAGTAGCACGCGGCCTGCGTTCTCATTTGTGTGTGTGTGTGTGTGTGTGTGTGTGTGTGTGTGTGTGTGTGTGTTTGCGTGCGTGCGTTTGTCTGTGTTTGTGTGTGCGCTACCTATCGCTTTAACGTATTGAGAGCGTGCGTATCTATAAAAGAAAATAAAATCTGGGGTTTTACGTGCCAGTACCATGATGTGATTATAAGGCACGCCGTATTGTGGGACTCCGGATTAATTTAGACCATCTTGGTTTCTTAAACGAGCACCCAATGCACGGTACACGGACGTTTTTGCATTTCGCCACCATCCAAATGAGGCCACCGCGGCCGGGATTGCACCCCGCGCCTCCATACTTAGCAGCGCAACGCCAAAAACACTGAGCAACTATGGCGCGTCAAGCATACTTATGAACATACATGCTCTTCTTGTTCTTGATCTTGCGTTTATATGAGAATTTCCGTGGTTAATACTTCCTTCCATATGATAACTGTTTCCCCTTCAGAACGCTTTTTAGTTTATTTTATTTCAATAATCTTAATTGAGCAAACTGCTTAGTTGATTGGTATTTAAAGGTAAGAAACTAAAGGAATTGTTTTTAACATCTCCCTACCTGTTATTGCTGCAAAGTAATTTTCTCTTTCTTTTTTCCTTTTTTTTGTAGTGACGGAAGTGCTGCTCCAATTGCTCCAAACAGCTCCAAAAGAGAAACGCTGCTACATGCTGTTCCAAACTGTCATTTTTGTTAGTAACTGCTCCGAACCTGACTGAGCTAGACCGGAAAAATGTTTGCGTTCTAGCCCTTAGTAACAACGGATTGTTTGACCTTCTTGTGTGACTGTATTGGAACTGCTTATGGGTCTAATTGTTCATTGAAATATGCATGCTGTGTAATTGTTCTTGCAACTGCCCATTTGTGATGGTATTGTATGATTGTTTCTTCATTTGCTGATAGGTTTGCATAACTGAATTTATACAACAAATCATCGTGTCAGGCTGCTGTACGGTTGGCTAGAGTTTAGTCAAGCTGCGCAGATGCAGCTTTTTTCTCTGGTCCTCTATTTTCGTAGTAACATTGTATTGTCTACGACGAAAATAAATTTTGATTGATTGATTGAATTTGATTGATCGATTGATTGATTGAACCTGTTTCGAAACGTCACTGGAAAATTTTATCTCATACTGATTGCCAACTGCTGTTCCAAGAAAACCTGCATTTTAAATATACAGAACATGCAGACTATTTTGGTGAAATGTGAAAGTGACTGAGATTACTGCGACCTCAAAGCCATTATCATCAGCTGCTTTGGCAACGGTTATGTGATTCTGGTTACTTTTATAATGCGATTCTCAGCTTAACCATTTTGATCTCATTTCTGCCACAAGAACTAGTATTTTATATATCTAGCTCATTTTAGTGTGAGTTGAATAAAAATCCATCTCCTGAATTATTTTTTCTTGCAATTTGCGTTGAAGATTGTATGTTCATTATGTTTCGTACTAAATATTAACATTTATGAGACGCGTCGTCTTTAACTGCTGGAGTTTTATGGCATATTTTGCAATCTGCTACCAGAACACCAATCTCTACCCCAAACTAGCATTTCTTCTGCTCCGAAAACACTTATGGCTACTCCAGTGGCCTTTTTTCTGCTTAGAAATCTGCTCGAGAAAGTAAAATGTCGCTTTTTTCACTGCTTTTGCTGTTGTCCAGTATTCCTTAACAAGCTTCAGGTTGAAAATTACACTCGAGTGCTCGGACTCAAAAAGAAAAAAAAATGAAAAGGAAGAGTGTGGGCCCACAGTGTTACCATTTGGACAACGCTCACATGTGTGAAGCCAAACATTGCGTTTGAAATACTTTCGAAATGGGCTAGTATGTAAGTGTTCCTTTTTAATCGCAGCACTCTATGTCTGGAGGAACATGCTTTATGCGTTTTTTTTTTCAATTCTGCCCCTCACCAAAAGATACTTACTCAAATTGCTGATCTTGTAAAATGAAATATAATAATCTGCGGCACGCTGGCGAAGTAAGTTGGAATGGGTAAAATGTCCAAAGTCTACCTGTATACCAATGTTCATAGAAGTATCTTATTGTGCTTGCAGCCCCTCACAGGCACGAACTTTTTTATTGCTTCCAGAGACAAATAAAAAGAAACTTTGCCGTCCCACGGGGCTTTCTGAAATCGTTTGTGCATTTGTGAGGCAAAAATTGCTGATAACGAAAACACACGACACCATGTACAGTTGTCTCACGGTATTTATTTTTGCTTTCGAGTCAAATTAAATAAGCCAATGATTCCACGCATAGGTGTGTTCTTCGTATCTCCTGTACATTACTCTGCAATAAGAGAAAAAAAACGAAATAAGTACGGTGTTCGATTTAATTGTATGAACACATACACTACTGGCTTTCTTGGCACAAGTTTGATTGTATCGCTACGCAGTATAATACAAGAAAACAATATCATCTTTTCGCTTACGCGAAAAGAATACATAACAAATATTTCAACAGTTTCGACGTAGAGGCCGTTATAAATTAAAAGGGTAAGCATGAAGGCATTCTTACAAGAAATAATTTTGCTTTCTGAAGCTTGCCAGTACAGGTGTCACTCTCTCGGCGTGGCAATTATTACGCAATGAGGAACGATTGAAGGCACAGGTATACCAAAAATATATTTGGCTGGGAAGACACACACTTCGTTGTTTGCTCTCTTCTTTTTTCTCTCTGATGCCAAGTAATGCTCATTGCATCAAAAACACTTCATTATGTGATGTGACATAACGAAATTCGTCAGACAAGTGCACGTTTTGCAGTGTGCTTTGCGTCATTCATCCTAATGTTCCATTTGCACGAAATTGTTTGCTGTACACTATTAGGGGTGCTCATTTTGTTTTTCAATCTAGGGAAATAATTTCATTCAGGCCTGCTTGAAAGACCTTTTTATTATTGCTGTTGAGGCCAATATTAAAGTGGCCTTGACATTGTCTCTTATTCATTGTTGTTTTCATTTGTATTTTTTGTGAAAGTCCTTTTAACATGAAGCGGAGACAACCAGTACTTCAGCTCTGCACACGAGATTACTTACGACGTATTTCAGCAGAACCATTGCAGCACAGCTGATCTAATCAAGTTGCTCAGTTCACTATCCCTAATAATTAAGCTATAGTGTTCAGTAAATCTAGTGACACGTATTTAGGACCTGTACTTACAAATTTGTAAACCCTAGATGAATGTGTGCTTAGCCGTAGAGGCCGCCGAGGTGACCACCGTATCCGCCACCGTAGCTACCACCGTAGGTGCCAGCGTAGCTGCCGGCGTAGGTTCCCCCGTAGCGGCCACCGTATCCTCCGCCATAGCCGAAGCCACCGAGGCCGCCAATGCCGCCAATGCCACCCAAGCCACCGTGGCCTAGGCCGCCGCCAATGCCGCCCAAGCCGCCGTGGCCTAGGCCGCCGCCAATGCCACCAAAGCCACCGTGGCCAATGCCGCCACCATAGCCAAGACCACCACCGTAGCCGAGGCCACCCAAGCCACCGGCGGTGGCAACGGCGAAAGTGACGGTCAGGGCAGCGAGGCAAAGCTGCAAAATTCAGTCACAATGGTTGAGAAAATAAAGGACACGCACAACTATTGTTCACCTTTCTCAGTAAAGGACTACGCATCGTGGTTCGAGGAAGAGAGACAAAGAATAAACATGGCGTTATAAAAAAGCTGAAGTAAACGCATTGCGTGTGTGATTTCTAGCCGGTTAATTAATCTAGCTGCTGATGCGATCTAGCCACTAAACTACGTTAACTGGTGCTGCATTAGACCTGCCCGTATAACATGGCAACCATTACACGCAAGTGCCAAATGTAGTCCGCAATGTCGTGCACTTGAGGCAGAAAAAGTCTTCGGAGCACAAAATCGGAGAAACAATACGTTCTCATGGGAGCCCAGGAAACGGCCCCATAAGTGAAACATGCAAAGTATACTTCCGCGTTCTATCAGCGAACTGCACGCCTGCATCATCGATTGTGCGATGAATACTGACAAAAATTGCGCCATAAAATCTTTCCCAAAGGCGTGTATAGACACAATTGAACATTTTAAAAAGCACGAGCCAAAGCATTATTGTAGGCGGTGAAAAAAATGCACACGCATTAGTCCCATAGAACACTCACTTTTAAAATGAAAAGGCATCAACTTGCGCAGCAAGAACTTTTCTTTACTCTCTTATTTAGAATATATATTGTACTTGGACTGGTACTATGGTACTAAGACAACGAAAGATGAGTTGGCGGAAATTTTGGGAGAGCCTAGAGATTGCATAGTGAATCTTCCTTTCCTTGTGTCTCATTTTTTGAATGACAAGCTTAAGTAACGTTTTGTACATTAGTCGTATGCTGACTCACAACCGAGGTGGTCTATCGACATCGGTTAGCTAGTGTTGCTGCCCCAGTACACATTAGGAAGTTGGATGTCAGATGAGTGCACCATGCACTTTCTTCGCGATGTTGAAAACATGTTCTGCTAGCATCATAGATAAGAGTAGGTGATTATCATCCACATCGCACTGAATTCCTCAGTCACATTGGAACAATAACCCAGTTACTGAGAAACTACTCCGCATAAACAAACAATGGTAATCCGATGGTTTCATGGTTGGTACATGAAGTGGGAGGCTCACCACGGCCTTCATGGTGGTCTTCGTTCGCAGTGGATCGATCAAGTGCCCTGTAGCTTTGCAGCGGAGCCTTTTATAGCCGACGCCGCACAGTAGCGGCCATTCGGTGTCCACGCTTTGCCTACGCAAGTAGCCTTCAACGCACGTGCCATAGGCTGGTACCGTCCCGTCTGTGACCTTGCAGCGGCAACCTAATTTGTAGACTATGCGGAGAGCATGCATCGGCGTTGCATAAGAAATATTTAGATCCACCTCTACTCGAAATGCAGCAACGGGAGGAATGTAGTTGTGTATTCAACTCGCAATCGTATTCATGCCACTTGGCAGGGAAATGGTGCCAGTCCGTTATCCATTCATGTCATTCATCTTTCTTTTTTAATTTTCCAGCGCTATTATTGACTTGTTTTTAGCTAAGGCTTGTAGCAAGAACTAGTATGGCTTTAAAAAAGCCAGACCTTTTTTTAGAATAATGCTTAGTATGTTGAAAAGAATACATTGCCACGAATAGGTATCTTGGCAATGTACTGAATCTGTGACGGAGGAATACATTTATTCAACCAATAGGCGTCGTGCTTATGCGTGTGTGCGTGTGTGTTTGTGTGCGTGAGTGTGTGTGCGTGCGTGCGTGTGCGTACATAGTGAAAAAATTGGAAATAAAATAACATTGCCATTCAACCAACTCGCACATTTGTACCTTAATAGACAACCCCCATACGTGTATCTCATAAAGAAACCTTCGCAGTTGAAGAAAAGTTTGCCCTTGTCTGCGATCTTTCTTCAACTGCGAAGCTTTATTTTGAAAATCCCACACGAGTTTTCTTTGTATCTTGGTGGTCCAAGACAGGTAGAGTGCAATGGTTTATTTCTCATCCTATCACTTTCCTCCACCTTGCATGCTTCCGCATAAGTGATTTGCTATAGTTAAATACGTGGTTTTCGCAATAATGAAACGCTTCTTAGTTCTGTCACCAGCATAATTTTAGTGTTCAAGTAATTATGTATACTATTTGTTTCTTTATTTATCAGTACTGTGATTGCAAAGGGCAATTTAGCAGGATGATTACGCAAGTTACGAGATGCAATTGTGTAGTTACGATAAAAATGTAGTAGCATTCTTTAAAAATGAAATGGTAGCCAACTAATTACTACAGAACTTTGTTGCCGTCATGTAAAAAGTTTAAAGAAGACTTTAAAGAGACCTACCTGACTCTGCCATTTGTGCGTAATTTGAATTCTTATATTAACGTTACTGTTAGGATAGTAGCCTGCCAACCCATGCAGTTTCTGAATTTTTAAACTTGCCTAATAAGGACCATGTGTTTACCTGCTACTGTGGCATAATTGATGATGAGGGTGGTCATGAGCAAGTCTATTATCCCCGTCACTGTATTATACTATACGACTAAACATCACCTGAAAAATCCTTCGCAGATTGCAATACCTCTCTTAGACTCTTATGTTTCGCATCTTCTACGGCAACACGGCCGGCTCACTCCCTATTCTGCTGATTTCAAGTGTTCTGTGTTTCCCCAGAGACCATCAGTGGCCAATTTTTGTAACAGGCTGTTGACATCCAAGTTGACATCCATGTTGACAATAAGCAATTTCTAGAAACCATATGTAGGTAATCAGAGCATGAATATAACGATCATAGCCCTCTTAACGGCTATGACTGACAATGAGATTAACGACAATGCCGTCTCCTAGAAGTGTCTTAACGCAGACCAAACTGACAAGACTGTTGAACAAAGAGACGCACCCGTTCGCCAACATTTCAACCACGCCGTGATTGGAGTGATTTGAGTGATTCCAGGAAGCTGTCTGATAAGTACATCTAAAGCGGGAACCTGTGAAATTAACAAATCGTCACATTTTTTACGCAAAAGTTATTCTAGCCAGAAATTTTAATGAATTTATTGAGAATGACGGTTAAGTGACCCGGTTCTTATTTCTATAAAATCTGTCCGCGAAAATGTTGCATAAAAAGTATGTGTACAGCAGCAGCAGGGTTCTGACAATACCCGCTGAATTGGTGAAAGATTGTACATAGGAGTACCAGCCCGAAACCTTCCGCGCACAGCAGACCAGAAGGACAGTGGCGGCTAATGTTTAATAAGATAACGCAAACAGTTTAATCATTTAATTATTGTTTAATAAATAACCTAGTGATATTGCGGCAGTGTTGTGTTATTTATGCACCGTGTCCCGCATATTTAACAGTATAAATCACCTGCAGAACTATTGATTTTTATTAATGAGTTCATGGGATGAGGTTTGTAGATGGTTGAGCTACACCGGGAGGTGGCTGCCGCTTAGGAGAATAAGCAGCAGCTCTAGTTTTTCCAATTCGAATTTAAATTTTAAGGGTCAAGTGCATTTCATCTCTTGTTCTTAGAGTGACTAGAGTGACGGCCTC
>NC_051157.2:191778981-191898117 GCF_013339745.2 Dermacentor silvarum
GAACGTGTATGTGCGAGTGAAAGGGCGCGAGGGGCGCGTCTTTCACGGGGAGGGAACGCACGGCGGAGAACAAACGCGCTTTCTGCGCCGTGCCGCTAAGGGGCTGCAGAAGTAGGCGTCTCTTTCTCCTTTACAATCACCATATGTAGAGCAAACGCGCTTCTTGAGACGCGCGAGAGGCCGTGGGGGGGAGGGAGGGAAGGGAGGCGACGTTTAGCTGCGGCACCAAGTGCCTATTTATATCAGAGGCTCCAGCAACAGTCACCAACGCCGCACGCATTTGAGCTAACGCGGGCAAAACGCCGATGGCGTCGACAACAGTTCTGCGTGTTGTTGCTACCAAAGCCGCACCTTACTTCGTATGACATTGCTGTGTTGCTATCGCATTCATTGCTTCGCCTTAGGGCGAAACTGTGACATTTTTTTATCCAGGGGTGTTATGCTCCTTGACGATCATTCGTAGAGAGAGAAGAGGAGTGACACGACAGATATAGAATCATCATCGTCATCAGATATAGAATCGGCGCCATGAGTGGTTTCGAGTCTCGTCAGGTCAGTCGAGTTGACATCGATGGACCAAACACCGCAGCAACTTTGAACCCGATTGCAGGTGTTCATGTTCCAGGCAGCAGCGATGCAGTGATGAACCGGCGCAGCCTGACGCAGATGGCAGCCACCATCAGCAGATGATGCCCGGCGTGAGTTCGGGTAGGTCAGCCATGCCGCCATCGAGCAGGCCGTGGTCAACCAACAAGGACGTGGGGTGAACGCGCAGCAGAGCCAGGACAACGGTGAGCGTTACGACGGTGCATCGCAGTGCCGGCTTCCGAAATTGACATCGTGACGAAGATGAGGCGTCGCAAAAGAAAGCCATAGCCGTGGTCAACCAACAAGGACGTGGGGTGGACGCGCAGCAGAGCCAGGACACGGTGAGCGTGACGATGGTGCATCGCAGTGCCCGGCTTCCGAACATGACATCATGACGAAGATGAGGCGTCGCAAAAAAGAGCCTATGGCTGTGGTCAACTAACAAGGATGTGGGTTGGACGCGCAGCAGAGCCAGGACAACGGTGAGCGTGGGGACGGTGCATCGCAGAGCCCGGTTTCCGAAATGGGACATCGTGACGAAGATGAGGCGTCGCAAAAGAGAGCCATGGTGCAGCAAGCGTTACCAGAATTTGACGAGAAAGGGGCGCCCTTCAAGACCCGCTGTTAATAGAGCTGACACGCACCATGCAGAAGCTTTTCCCCTCGCTGGAGTTTCGAACAAGTCCCGCTTCTGAGAGCGAAATAGGCTATGACGCCTGGACGTCTGACTAGCTGCTACTGGACCAACCGGAGGACCACGACAACAGCTAGCAGACAACCACGACAGTCCGGAGGGCGCCATTTTCGAAGGTACATCGAAGGATGCCTCGAGCCTTGCGACTAGCACAGAAGAAGCGCAGCAGCATGAAGGCACGCTGGCCGGTTTTGCGCCATGCAACTTAAGTCGCTGCTCCTGACATGAATCACGGTGCAAGCTCCTCCAAAGCACCATGACTCGGATTGCAAAGACCGCACCGCAGGAATGTCCTTCGTTCGTGGAACCGCCGATGGTGCTTCCACCGGACAACTTTTACGGCAGCGAAGGGGACGAAGAGAATGCCTGCTTCCTCGCCAGTTCGATGGAGTGCTACGGCGAAGAGCACTACCAGCAGGAGCCCCACCGTCAAGCCGGCAACACCGACGATTACATGAATGACCGTGACTGAGCGGGCTGAGATCGCTGCAAAGGTGGTTTGAAATAAAAGGCAGCGCACTCACGTGTCATCGGCTCGTCAATTACAAAATGAAGCGCACATGTCAGCAGTGCAGCGTGCGTTTTCAAGCCACGTGCTATCTCGTCTCCTGAGCCTCGAATGTCAAGTGTATTTTCATTTTGTGTTGGCTGCACCAAAGCAAAATAGTGAGCATAAGAAAAATCCTTGCCCCTGAAGGCATTATTTCCTTTTTTCTGCTTATTTGTTCATTACAAAAGTTGTCGCAGCTCCACCAATATATAGCCTGAGGAAGTGATGGCAATAGAGCCGCAAAAATCGATCTTGCAGGGCTTTCCCATTTGCGCGAATCGTGAAATAATGTTGGACATTTAAATAACGAAGCTGGCCGGCCAATTGGAATTCGTAGTTGCGAGCAAAAATCTTTGTAAACCCCCGACACTTTTGGACGCGTTAACTCGGCGACTTCTGTTTAAGTATTTGTCCACGCATGATCATTGAACGTTACTGAGAGCAGACGAGGTTGATTGGTCGCCTGTGTGGCGGGTGGTCTCAGTCGAGGAAGCCGCGTGACTTGGCCACCTGCCTTGTCGTGTACCTCTCAACAAATTCTCGTAATGTTTGTTCCCTTACGAAAATGAATTTAGAGTTCCTTTAGAACTCCTAATGAGTTCCTATGAAGTCAAAAGGAACTCTATAGCAACTCGCGCTCTATAGAGTCGTGTGCATAGAATCTCTATACGAAGTCTAAAGCAACCTGTCTATAGAAACATGTCATTTCACGTACAATAAAAGTGCAATAGAGGGTGTATTGACGTTATATGTACTGAATTCTATAAAGTATTTTTTAAAGAACGTCTTTAGAACTTCTAACGTGACCTCTCTATAGAATGGCTCTCCATTGGCTTTCTATAAATGTTCTATAGAGGGTGTATTGATATCTTATGTACTAAATTCTATAGAAGAACGTTTATAGAGCGTTTTTAGCACTTCTAATGCGGCTTGTCTATAGACTGGCTCTCAATTAGCCCTCTACAAATGTTCTATAGAGTGTGTATTGATATCTTACGTACTCAATTCTATAGAAGAACTTTTATAGAAAGTTTTTTTTTCGCTTCTAATGTGACCTGTCTATAGACAAGCTCTCCATTCGCTCTCTATAACGTTCTATAGAGGGTGTGTCGACATCATATGTACTAAATTCTATAGAAGAATGCTTATAGAACGTTTTTAACACTTCTAATGCTGCCTGTCTATAGACTGGCTCTCCATTCGCCCTCTGTAAAAGTTCTATAGAGGTTGCATTTACATCGTATGTACTAAATTCTACAGAAGAATGTTTATAGAAAATTTCTAGCACTTCTAATGTGGTCTGTCTATAGAGCGGCTCTCTATTCGCGCTCTTTAAGCATTCTTCAGTGTGTTTCACCTACCTTGTGCCAAACATTAAAAAAATATGCAAATGCAACGTAGCTGGAGAGAACCAAGGTAATGTTTGCCGTCGCCCTCAGATGCTCAAATTATTTTTACATTCCGCCTAATTCGATAATTAGTCTTAATTAATTATTGAACTTCTCAAGTATTATAATTAGATAAAAATTATCAATGAGAAAATTGCAGAGCAACATGAAATACTCGCGACACATATTTATGTTGCTCAATACGTGCTGCATAAGTGTGTTCCGAGTGCGAAAGAATCCCGCGAATACACGCAAAGCTAGTGCCTCGAGCGGCCAGTCGCGCGGCAATATTTCAGAAGTTGATTAATTATTTAAGACTAATTATCTAATTAGGGGAATGCAAAAAATTATGTATCTCCAAGCTGACGGCTAACAACATTAGCTTGGTTTGGATAGTTCGGTCCAGCAACGTGGCATTTGCATATTTTTAGAGTTTGGCTCAAGTTACGTGAAACACCGTGTATGGAGGGTGTATTGACATCATATGTATTAAATTCTATAGAAGAATGTTATGGAATGTTTGTAGCACTTCTATTGTGGCTGCCTATAGACTGGCCCTCCATTCCCACTCTATAAGCTTCCTATAGTGTGTGTATTCACATATGCACTGAATTCTATAGAGGAACGTTTATAGGACGCTTAAAGAAGCTACCGTGCGGCCTGTCTATAGAATGGCTCTGTATTTGCACTCTATAAACGTTTCAATAGAAGGTGTCGAATACTGCTGAATAATATCTCGAAGTGTCTTTTTAACTCGAAAAGACATCAGTGCACCCATGCAAATTTTTGTACTTGCAACAAATGATATGAAAAAAATGATATACGCTAGTTCAGAGCGAATTGAACAATTGCATTTGCCTTTAACGTGGTGGGAGGTCCTCAGCAGAGAACGTACTGAGATATTGACACATAATAGTAAGATTCACGTACTGTAACACGTGTAGATATTTTGCTTTTTAGCTCGATGTACAGAGCTGTTGCTAAGCTCTTGTAAAATTACCACTCGCGCCAATTTCCAAGGAATAAAAAGCCTGATTATTTCAAACCAGTTTCATAGGTTTTTACTATCAAGCAAGAGCATCTTTACAATCACTGAAGAAGGCGAACAAAACAAAAAAGCGAAATTACACAAAGTAACGTCAAGGAAGCGCATTGTCGTTTCTATCGCCGATGCAGGTGAATCACGAAGATGACCAAGGAACACTAAACAAAACTACGCGTAAGCAGCCACGTCTATCTGCTGGAACGCAGTGACTGCAGCACTTGGCAGCAAACACACAGAACGCCGCCGCACATTTTGGCCTACGTCACTAATATGCGACGCATGCACGCTGCAGAGACATGCGGCTTTTTCGAGGAATCTTCGTAGGTCGCACGATACACAGAGAAGGCACGAACGACATGAGTGCACGATAAACACACCGACACGAAAGCAAGATACGGACGACATGGGTATAACCTGCGCCACACGAGAAAACTTAAGAACCATCGTATATTTGTTGCTTTGCGACGGACAATTACAAAGCGCACGGAAACATCGCACACTGCCTCCGAGATTGTGTCAAAAATTTCTGGGCTACATTTAATGTTGAAGACAGCAGGAAGCTACTTAAAACGAAGTTACGGCTCAGGTAGCGTAGCTAACGGCTGCGGGAAATGTCATTTAGGCGATTTAAGGCAGGTGATCGGAGTTCAAATCGTTCAAATCACGCCCCAGCGACGGATTTCTCAGGATGACATAACCAGATCTCGAAGGCCAGCTTTGTTGGCTACTTGCGGCATAAGTGATTCAAAAGCAAAAATTCGTTATGGAAATATTCCTGCGCTAAATTGTAGCGTACAATATAGACTGTTAGATATGGGTCCTTTTGTCTCGCAACATACGTAATTGGGCACAAAATGTCACAAAAACGTGCTGAAATGGTTATTATTGCTGGCATCACGGAGGCTATAACAGCCTCACAAGTATACAGACGGCGCTGGCGTCGCCGGTCCCATGCGGCCGGTAAAATAAGTCGTGTTGTTATTCCTCCGTCTTGAATGTGCCGGTCGGTAGTGCACGCTGCTTCGATGTGTTTGTTTGATCGTGTGTTTTTAGGTTTGCCGTAATGAAATGTGGTGTAGTTCGTGTGCACCAAAGTGCCGGAAGGTAGCCTGCGTCTCGCTGCAAACTCGCCGTATGCGTGGCGCGCCAGGCAAATGTGGACGTACGATTTTCATGCCGTGGAGTGTGTTCGCTTTGTCTTGGGTGGTCGTGGAAAGTTTAGTGGACGTTGCGATGAAATAATGCGTATTATTAGCGTGCCTCAGCTCGTCCATTACGCAACGGCATGTATGCTGGATCAACATCGTCGACGCAGCACTGACAACTCGGAGAGCTCTTTTCGATCTCATCGTACTGTTCAAAAGGTAAGCAATCGTAGTTGCTAACTACACGTGTGTTGTGCGTGCTTATCGTGTGCATAGAGTGCCTTGCGGACGTAGGAAATAGAACACCCACGGCAACAGTGAAATCTGTGCTGATGCTTGTGGCGCACTGGTTGTCAGAATTTAGTTACAGCAAATTTGTTGCCACAATGCGGAATTGATAATCCTGATAAGCGTTTTCTTCCGCTGAGATAGATTACGTTCGGAAATCATCTTGTGCACCTGTGCGTGAGCTCCCGTTTTTCTGCTGCAGTTGCATAGTAACGATCCACCTGCCTCTTCACCGATTCTTTCAATGACGTTTCCTTGCTTATAAATGCTTCGACGTTGTGGGTAATCTCTGCTTACGAGGTTTTAAGCTTACGAGTAGCAGGAAAAAAATGTAAGCCAATCACAGCTTGCTACTTACTAGTATAGCTTTCTTTTCATGACAAGCTGTGCTGACATAACTTTCACATAAATAAACATGGTAGGGGAAAGTTGCTTAATCTAAGTAATAAAAAAAGACTCTCTAAAAAAATTTAAAAATACATTGTAATGTGCAGGTGCGACGTGCCCAAAAATTTACTTTGATGAAGAGGTCCATATTATCAAGCCATTCAATAATTTCAACCTTTTGCTCTCTTGCCATCATGTACTAGTGCAGACATTGTTTTCGTGACTATTTTAGGTGCTCCTTGCATGTGTTTACGATATGACAGCTTTATTGTTCCACTGCTATAAGCTAACGCAACTCATTTTGTAGTGGTGAGCCCTTGGTCCGCAACAGTGTCCACTAAAAGGAGGAGCCCCCAGAAAGGCAGACCCCATACGAGCGCCTGCAGCAGCATGGCTGGATGCTCATGTCAGGTATGTATTAAATGTACATGTTCTAAAAAAGTTGGATCTTGGTATCATTCATGGTTCAGTTTAGCGACACATTACTTTATGCAGTTTACTAAAGAGGATAAATATTTATGCACCCCCGCGGGGGCGTCTGCGTCAGCAGGCGTTTGGTGTGTTGCGACACCACGGACACGAGCACATGAGGGTCGGACCCTCCCACGCTTAACCGTGCGTGGCTTAGCCGTGTCCGGGGAAAAGGGGATCCTGGGGCTTGAGCCGATGCCGGGAGTTGGAGCTTTATGGCCCCCCGGCGGAGGCAACACACTTCTTTGGCCTCCGCTTCACGTAGACGGCACCCCCGGACTGACCCACCCGGGGGAAATCGGTAGTTGCCTTTTCCTGGCTCTCTCTCCAATCTTCGTCTTTCCCTATCACTTTTAATCTTTCCTGTCTTCTCATCTTTTCCATTCACTTCGACTTTTCCTGGCGGCAAGGGTTAAACTGGTGTGGCTGTCCTACCTTGGGTATACCATATTAGGTTATAGTAACGGCATACTGCTGGCGCTGTGCAGACTTGTTTACATGTTCTGCCACGTCCCCTTGTTGGGCTCCGTGGTGGGTGGCAGACGCCGTTGCCGAATAAACCACTTCTTTCCATGGGATCCACAAACCCTTTTACAACCGATCGTGCCTCGAAAAGGGTACGCACCGACGCAACCTCGCTATTCTGGCCCAAAAACAAAGAAACTTTCCCGAAATATCACGTCCTTCACTGTGAGCAACCATCTACGAAAGCAAGAGCAATTTCCCCATTTCTTGTGGCCAAGTGCCTAAAAGAGACCATTGGAGCTGGGTATAAGGCAACAAAGATGGCAACCGGAGATTTGCTCCTCGAACTAAAAGACAAGGAACAATACAACAAACTCGCACACCTCGTAGCCTTTGGTAACATCCCTGTTTCTGTAAGCGCACATCGAACAATGAACACAGTAAAAGGTGTAGTATCAGACGAAGACCTAATGACATTGAATGAAGAAGAACTCCTGGATGGATGGAAGGACCAAGGGGTAATCCATGTGTAGCGCATCAAAATCAGACGGAATGACAACGAAATCCCAACATAGCATTTAATACTCACTTTCAGTTCAACTACTTTACCCGAGACTCTTGAAACCGGCTACGTAAAACTTCATGTTCGACCATACATTCCGAACCCGCGACGTTGCTACAAATGTCAAAGATTTGGTCACGCATCCCAGAGCTGCCGAGGGCAGCTTATGTGCACAAAGTGCGGCACAACCGGTCACTCTTCTGACGATTGCAATAATGACGAGGTACATTGTGCTAACTCCATACTCGCATACTCCAGAGCTTGTCCAGCCTGTAAGAAAGAAAAAGAAATAATTACTGTAGAAGTGAAGGAGAACACAACATTCCGTGAAGCACGACAACGTATCTCCTCTTTATTCTTGCTCAAAACATCTTTCGCCGAAGTGGTGCAACGGGGGGCGGCACCACAACGGCCTCTGGCGGTAGCCCGGACCACGCCTAGCGTGCCGAGGCTAACGCCACCCGCCCCTAAGGTGGGAGCAGCCAACGCTGCCCTGCCATCTCTCAAAGTGTCCACACCAGTGGCCTCTACAAGCTCCGGCAGCAGCCAGGGCACCGCAGAGGCCACAGGGGCCCTTTCGACCTCCGGCCCGGTGGGGACAAAGACTTCGTCGCTCGAGATGAAGTCTACGCGACGCACACATCGCTCTCTGGAGCGGGTGTCCAGTGCCTCGCAAGAGGCTATGGACACCAGTCCAAGCCAAACGGCGCAGGTAGCGTCGAAGGAGCGGCGAGGTTCTCTCGACCGCTCCAAAAAAGACAAAACACCAATTACAGGGCCTGACAAAGGCCTTGTAAAGTAAAGTCACTCTCCTCCCTTTTGAGACACACAGCGCCTTTTATTTTCCTCCAACATGAACACAATAATGCAGTGGAATGTTAGAGGACTAATCCACAACCTAGACGACATCCAAGAACTTATCAATAAATTTAATCCAAAGGTGCTGTGTGTTCAAGAAACACACCTAAACTCCAGAAACACCAACGTCCTACGTCAGAATATTGTTTTCCGAAGAGACCGCGAGGATTCTGCCGCATCATCTGTTGGTGTGGCCATCATACTCGACAGAAGTGTAGCCTGTCAGCCACTTCCACTCAAAACGGCACTTGAGGCGGTAGCCGTTCGTGCTCTACTTCTGGGTAAGCTCATAACCATTTGCTCACTCTACATACCCCCACACCATTCCTTACACAAGCATGAATTTCAGTCATTTATAGATGAATTACCAGAACCCTACCTCGTTCTTGGCGATTTCAATGCACACAGCAGCTTGTGGGGCGACACACGTATCGATGCGCGAGGACGCCTAACTGAACAATTTCTTTTCTCCTCTGGTGCGTGTCTCCTGAATAAGAAGGAACCCACCTACAACAATCTCGCAAACAAAACTTTTTCTTCCATTGATCTCAGTGTAGCTTCCCCGTCTGTATTTGCTGAACTTAAATGGGAAGTTATAAAAAATCCTTACGGGAGTGACCACTTCCCGATACTGCTGAGATCACCACTACAAAACGAACCTCTACCACAGGCACCCCGCTGGAAATTGGATATGGCAGATTGGGAGAAATTCAAAAGTCTTACAAGTGGTATCTCGTGGCCTGACATATCTTTGCTGGGAATTGATGCTGCGGTTGAGTATCTTGCATCTTTCATAATCAATGCCGCTACTGATTGTATACCAGAAATTAATGGTGCGACCTGCAAACGCCGTGTCCCATGGTGGAACGAGGAATGTCGGAACGCTCGTAGGAAACAGAAGAAAGCGTGGGGGTTGCTACGCGACTCCCCAACTGCGGAAAATCTTGGTAATTTTAAGAAAATTAAATCGGAGGGCAGAAGAACGCGCCGACACGCCAGAAGAGAAAGTTGGAAAAAGTTTTTATCAGGCATAAACTCGTATGCAGACGAGGGCAGAGTCTGGAAGAAAGTTAATAAGATAAAAGGGCTACAAACCTATTCACTACCGTTGGTAAACACACAAGGCCACAGTCTGAAAGACCAAGCTAATTGCCTGGGAGCACATTTTGAGCATGTGGCCAGCTCATTTCATTATTCCCAAACATTTAAAAGGCACAAGGCTACAATAGAAAAACAAACTATAAAGAAAAGGTACGGGAAACGAGGCATACAACCAGCCATTCTGCATTGCTGAGCTGTATGCATCACTTAGTTGTTGCAATAAGTCTGCGCCAGGCTCTGACCGCATAGCTTATCAAATGCTGAAAAACCTTCCTCATGAAACAAAGAAAACTCTCCTCTCCCTATACAATGCTATATGGACCTCCGGCAAGATCCCCTCTGCCTGGAAAGAGGCCATTGTCGTTCCTATACTGAAGCAGGGCAAGGACCCATCGTCTGCTTCGAGTTACCGCCCTATAGCACTAACAAGCTGCCTCTGCAAACTGTTCGAAAAAATGATTAACCGCCGACTAATACATTTTCTCGAATCAAACAAATTGCTTGACCCGTACCAATGCGGGTTTCGAGAAGGTCGATCCACCGCCGACCATTTGATACGTATTGAGACGCAAATTCGTGAAGCTTTCATCCATAAACAGTTCTTTCTCTCTGTATTCCTTGATATAAAAAAAGCCTACGATACCACGTGGCGGATTGGAATACTTAGAGACCTCTCGCACGTTGGTATGCGTGGCAACATGTTAAATGTCATAGAAAGTTATTTATCTAATCGCACTTTCCGTGTTCGTGTGGGAAATGCTGTATCAAGACCTTTTGTGCTGGAAACTGGAGTGCCACAGGGTGGGGTGCTCAGTTGCACTCTCTTTATCGTAAAAATGAGTTCTTTGCGTCTGTATATCCCAAGAAACATGTTTTATTCTGCATACGTCGATGATGTACAGATAGGTTTCGCCTCGTGCAATCTCGCAGTCTGTGAGCGGCAGATTCAGCTTGGTCTGAACAAGGTGTCTAAGTGGGCAGCCGAGAATGGATTTAGCCTTAACCCACAAAAGACCACCTGCGTCCTGTTCTCCAGAAAGAGGGGTCTGCACCCCGATCCTGACATTGAGTTGCAGGGACAACGCGTGCACGTAAAAACAGAACATAAATTTTTAGGTATGATTCTAGATACGAACCTTACATTTGTGGCACACATACGGTATCTAAGAAACAAGTGTATGAAAACAATGAATATTCTAAAAGTGTTGTCACGCACCGCTTGGGGTAGTGACACACAGTGTCTTTTAAATTTGTACAAGAGCCTCATACTCACAAGATTAGATTACGGTGCCATAGTGTACCATTCCGCTACGCCAAGCGCCCTAAGGATGCTGGATCCTGTACACCATCTAGGCATCCGCCTAGCCACTGGTGCCTTCAGGACAAGTCCTGTGGCAAGCCTGTATGTAGAGGCGGACATGTGGTCGCTTGATATGCAACGTTCATCCTTAAGCCTCACCTATTTCCTGAAAGTAAATTCCAACTCGGAACACCCGTCCTTCTCAACCGTAATGATATGACCAGTTCCGCACTCTTTAATAACCGGCCGACAGCAAGAGAACCCTTTTCACTACGTGTAAGAAAAATTAGTGAAGAAATGGACATCCCACTACTTGAAAATACTCTGATGGCCCCAGCAGAGCCAGTGCCACCGTGGCATTGGCAACTCATAGAGTGTGACACTTCGTTTGAAGAGGTCACAAAAGATGCTTCAGAGGCACATATACGGATGCATTTTCTAGAAATCCAGTTCAAGTACTCGTCCTGCACTCAGTTTTACACCGACGCTTCCAAGTCACATGCAGGGGTATCTTATGCAGTAGTCGGCCCATCGTTCTCCGAGTCCGATGTACTGCACCCGGAAACAAGCATTTTTACGGCTGAGGCCTATGCACTTTTATCGGCTGTGAAGAGTATAGGCAAATCGAAACTCAAAAGATCAATAATATTTACAGACTCCCTAAGCGTCGTAAAAGCCATCATGACTCTACATAGACACACAAACCCTGTACTTATTGAACTGTATTCTGCTCTGTGCCAGGCATACATGTCTAACCAGCATATTATTATATGCTGGGTGCCTGGCCATAGAGGCATCGAGGGGAATGTTCTGGCTGATCAAATGGCCACATCAACTACATCGCGAGCCCTTAGCCCTACCGCTTCTATCCCTTCCAGCGATCTCAAGCCCTACTTGAGAAGGAAACTTCGAAGCCACTGGCAGCGCTTGTGGGATGCCGAAACGAACAATAAGCTCCACTTAGTTAAGCCACAAATAGGTCCCTGGCATCCCGTTACGAAAATACGAAGAACAAATGTCCTATTCTCTCGTCTGAGAATAGGACATACATACGGCACCCACAATTTCCTCCTAACTGGAAATGACCCGCCAACCTGTGGTAGATGTGGAGAGAGGCTTACCGTGTTCCACGTCCTCGTGGAGTGCAGGGAAGCCGAAACAGAGAGAAAAAGGCACTTTCCCCTAGCGTACCGGTACTGTCTTCCACTCCATCCCGCTATGTTTCTGGGCGACAAACCTCTCTTTAGCACTAAAGCTGTCCTGGATTTTCTGAGCGAAGTAGTATTGCATGTTATTTGCCCAATAGTTTCGTAGCGCATCCTCTCTCCAGAGGATGTCGCCGCGACAGTAGTTTTGCATAGCACGCGCCTCCAGGCCCTTGCGTTTCAAAGGGTCTGTCAAGGCAATAGTGCTGTTTGAAAAGTTTCACAGTGATAAATTTTCGTTTATCTTCATTATCTTGCAATTTGTTCTTTCGTGTTCATAGTGCACCTCATTAGCCATTGCCATAATTTTATTACATATATAGTTTACGCATTGCCCGCAGGGGCGTCTGTGCAAGCAGGCGTTTGGTGAGTTGCGCCACCACGTACCCGAGCACACGAGGGTTGGACCCTCCCACGTGTCGCTGTGCGTGGCTTAGCCGTGTCCGGGGAAAAGGGGATCCTGGGGGTTGAGCCAAAGCCGGGTGTTTGGACCTTTACGGCCCCTCGGCAGAGGCAACACACCTCTTTGGCCTCTGCTTCACGTAGACGGCCCCCCTGGGCTGACCCACCCAGGGGAAACCGGCTGGTCGCCTTTTCCTATCCCCCTCTCTGCCCTTTTTTCTTTCCTATCTCCTTTCTTTACTGTCCTGTCTCCTCTTCTCTTCAGTTACTTCCTCACTTTCATAGGCGGCTCGGGTTAACCTTGTGTAGGTGCCCTCTCTTGGGTCTATATATAAGGTTATAGCGGCAATGTACGGCTGGCGCCTGCAGCCTTACACGTTAAGTGCTGCAGTGTCCCCTTGTTGGACTCCGTGGTGGGTGGCTGCCATTGCTGCCGAAGTACACTAGACTCCTATGGGAACACCTGCTTTTCCACGGCTTCTTGATCGTCTCCCTCAGAAGAGGGGACGCACCGATGAGTTTTTGAATTTGTTCACCCGGCCTAAAGACATTTTCCCACGATATCAGGTAGTACATAGTGAAAGAACTGAAAGACTAGCGAGAACCATATCCCCATTTGTAGTTGCGAAAACCTTGACCAACACTCTAGGCCCTGGCTACAAAGTCACCAAAATGCCAAGTGGGGACCTTCTGCTTGAGCTACGTGATAAGGAGCAACACAACAGACTTAGCAAGCTTGTTACCTTTGGTGATGTCCCAGTTACTGTTTCACCACATCGTTCCATGAACACAGTACGGGGGGTAGTATCCGAAGCAGACCTCATCGACCTATCTGAAACCGAATTGCTAGAAGGATGGAAGGAGCAGAACGTCACGAATGTGCAGCGCATTGTTATGAGGCGGGACAACAAAGACATTCCCACGAAACACCTCATACTCACCTTCGAATTGAGCACTTTACCACAAAGCATTGAAACAGGCTACACAAAGATAGCAGTAAGACCATATGTACCCAATCCTAGGCGATGCTACCAATGTCAAAGATTCGGCCATGGCTCACAGAGCTGCCGTGGTCGACTCACCTGTGCTAAGTGTGGAGTACAAGGTCATGCTTCAGACAACTGCGAGGCCACACCTCACTGCGTTAATTGCAATGGTGAGCATCCAGCGTACTCCCGGTCTTGTCCAAGTTGGAAAAAAGAAAAGGAAATTATAACACTGAAAGTCCGTGAAAACCTATCGTTCAGGGAAGCACGCAAAAGGTGCTCACCATTCCACACGACCACTTACGCTGATGCGGCGCGTCAAGGGGCAGCGTCGCAGCGGCTACTGCCACCTGCCCAGCCCGCGCGCAGCGAGCTGTCGCTTGTGGCTCCTGCCCCCAGGGTGGAAGTAGCTAAGTCTACTCCACCTAACCAGCAAACAGGCCCGGTTACCCTAGGGTTGCCGGCACCACAACAGCCCTCGGTGGCAGCCTGCGCTTCGCGTAGCGAACCCGCAGGCCCGCCAGCAGCTCCCACGGTGGGTGCAGTCAAGGCTGCCTCACCCTCACCGGCCCCTGCTGGTGCTGGCAACAGCCGGCGCAGCTCAGGCCCAAAGGCAGCCCCATCGACATCCGGGCTGGTGGGCGCAAATGTCTCGTCCTTCGCGGCGAGACTTTCTCGTGAAACTTCTCGCTCGCAAGAGCGCGTGTCCGGCGCCTCACAAGAGGCAATGGACACCACACCCACCCCGACGGCGCACCAAGCGCCTAAGGAGCGGCGAGGTTCCCTCGACCGCTTCAGAAAAGACAAATCCCGCGTTACAGGGCCTGGAAAGGGCTCTGTAATCTAATGCAACACTTCGTTTTTGTTTTTAGTACACACAGCACCCATTTACTTTCAGTATGGCCACACAAATTATACAATGGAACATCAGAGGCCTTCTTAGGAACCTCGATGATGTGCAAGAACTTCTCCACAAACACAATCCAAAAGTGCTGTGTGTACAGGAAACTCATTTAAAATCGACACATACAAACTTTCTTCGACAGTATGTTACGTTTCGTAAAGATCGCGATGATGGTCTCGCATCATCAGGCGGTGTTGCCATTATGACTCACAAAAGCATAGCATGTCAACGTTTGCAGCTGCAAACACCCCTTGAAGCAGTGGCAGTTCGACTGGTTCTCCTTAACAAACTCATCACCATTTGCTCGCTATACATACCCCCACATTACCGCTTACACAAACACGAATTTCAGTCCTTGATAGACGAATTGCCAGAACCCTATCTTGTTCTTGGCGATCTCAATGCACACAACAGTCTGTGGGGCGACGCTCGCATCGATGCGCGAGGCCGTCTAATTCAAGATTTTCTTTTCTCATCCGGTGCTTGTCTGCTAAACAAAAAAGAACCGACATATTATTGTCTTGCAAACAAAACCTTTTCCTCTATAGACCTCAGCATAGCTTCTCCATCCATAATACCTGAACTTGAATGGGAAGGTATAAAGAACCCTTACGGGAGCGACCATTTCCCAATACTGCTGAGAGCGCCAAGACAATACGAATCTCCACCACATGCTCCCCGGTGGAAGGTCAATGCAGCGGACTGGGAAAAATTCCAAACACTTACCAGTAAGCTCTCGTGGGCTGACATTTCATCGCTCGGAATTGACGGTGCCATCGAGTATTTTACAAATTTCATAATAGATGCAGCTTCTAAGTGTATTCCCCAAACAAGTGGTCTTTCTAGCAAACGCCGTGTTCCGTGGTGGAATGAACAATGCCGGAACGCACGTAGGCAGCAGAACAGAGCATGGAGGCAGCTTCGCAATTATCCTACTGCTGAAAACCTTGTCAGTTTCAAGAAAATCAAGTCCCAAGGTAGGAGAACACGCAGACAAGCCAGGAGAGACAGCTGGCAAAATTTTTTATCAAGTATCAACTCGTACACGGATGAGGCCAAGGTTTGGAACAGGGTGAATAGAGTAAGAGGACGACAAACACATCCGCCTCCCCTGGTAGACAGACAGGGAGACAGCCTGGAGGACCAAGCGAACCATCTGGGTGCACATTTTGAACATGTTTCCAGTTCATCACACTATTCTCCAGCGTTTAAAAGATACAAATCAGCAATAGAAAAACAAAAACTGGACCGAAAGAGCACCGGAAACGAGCCATATAACCTACCTTTCTCCCTAGCAGAGCTGCATGCATCACTCACCTGTTGCAACCAATCTGCCCCAGGCCCTGACCGTATACTATATGACATGTTGAAAAACCTACCCTCTGAAACTAAGAAAACCCTTCTCTGTCTCTATAACTCTATATGGACCTCCGGCGAGATCCCCTCTGCCTGGAAAGAGGCCATAGTGATCCCTATCCTGAAGCAGGGCAAGGATCCATCGTCCGTATCCAGTTACCGGCCCATAGCTCTAACAAGCTGCCTCTGCAAAGCTTTCGAGAAAATGATAAACCGTCGTCTGATACATTTCCTAGAATCAAACAAGCTGCTTGACCCATACCAGTGCGGTTTTCGCGAGGGTCGATCCACCATTGACCATTTGATACGTATTGAGGCACAGATACGTGAAGCTTTTGTTCACAAACAATTCTTTTTATCTGTATTCCTAGACATGGAAAAGGCCTACGACACCACATGGCGGTTTGGAATACTGAGAGATCTCTCCCACCTTGGTGTACGTGGTAATATGTTAAATGTCATTGAAAGTTATCTGGTGAATCGCACATTCCGTGTTCGAATTGGCAATGCATTATCACGACCTTTTGTGCAGGAAACTGGAGTGCCACAGGGTGGGGTGCTCAGTTGCACTCTCTTCATTATAAAAATGAATTCCTTGCGTCTAGGCATCCCACGTAATATGTTTTATTCAACGTACGTCGATGATATACAGATTGGATTTAAATCATGCAACCTTGCAATCTGTGAGAGGCAGGTTCAACTTGGTCTGAACAAGGTGGCTAAATGGGCAGACGAGAATGGATTCTGCTTAAATCCACAAAAGAGCACCTGCGTCCTTTTTTCTAGAAAGAGAGGACTGTACCCCGACCCCGACATTGACCTGCAAGGACAGCGTCTACCTGTAAAAACGGAACATAAATTCTTAGGCATTATTCTTGACACAAAGCTAACATTCATACCACACCTAAAACATCTAAAAAACAAGTGCATGAAAACAATGAATATTTTAAAAGTGTTGTCATGCACTACATGGGGTAGTGACAGAAAGTGTCTGTTAAATTTGTATAAAAGCCTCATACGAACACGCCTAGACTACGGGGCCATAATTTATCAGTCAGCCACCCCAACCGCGTTGAAGATGCTGGACCCCATCCACCATCTAGGTATTCGCTTGTCTACAGGTGCCTTTAGGACAAGCCCTGTAGAAAGCCTTTACGTTGAATCCAATGAGTGGTCCCTCCACTTGCAGAGGACCTACACAGCTTTCATGTATTTCCTTAGAGTGAATGCAAACAGTGAACATCCCTCATATTCCACCGTAAATGATTTGTCCAGCTCGCACCTCTTTCATAACCGACCTGCAGTAAGAGAGCCCTTCTCGTTGCGTGTGAGAAGTCTGGCTGAGGAAATGGATGTCCCACTCTTTGAACATCGTCTAATGACACCCACTATACAGGTCTCACCGTGGCAGTGGCAGATTGTCGACTGTGATTTGTCCTTTTTACATGTTACGAAGCACGCCCCGGTTGCACACATTCGAATGCATTTCCTCGAACTGCAGCATAAATACTCCTGTCCGGAATTTTACACCGATGCATCAAAGTCTCATGCCGGCGTCTCTTATGCAGCGGTTGGCCCATCATTTTCAGATGCCGACACCCTGCACCCCCAAACGAGCATTTTCACAGCAGAGGCTTATGCAATACTGTCGGCTCTTAAACATATCAAAGAATCGAAAATACCAAAAGCAATCATCTACACAGACTCGCTGAGCGTAGTAAAAGCTTTAAAATCTCTGAAAAGGCACAAAAATCCTGTAATAGTATCGCTTTATTCATTACTATGTAATATTTATGCGTCTGGGCAGCATGTTGTGGTGTGCTGGGTGCCAGGACACCGAGACATCGAGGGAAATGTACTGGCAGACCAGATTGCCACATCCATCGACGCAAAAGCTGGAAACACATCCATGCCCGTCCCCGTTCCCGATATGAAGCCATATCTACGCAAGAGACTTCGAGCCCACTGGCAACGTTTGTGGGACGCCCAGAGTCTAAACAAACTTCATTTAATTAAGCCTCGCTTAGGGAACTGGCCATCCACCACGAAATCTAGAAGAAATGATGTCCTATTCTGTAGGCTCAGAATAGGACACACTTACGGCACGCACAATTACTTGTTGTCTGGAGGCGAACCCCCGACCTGTACTAGATGTGGGGAGGTACTTACTGTACTTCACATCCTAGTACAGTGTCCGCTACTAGAACCTGAAAGAAAGAAACACTTTGTCCAAGCCTATAGAGAGAATATACCCCTACACCCAGCGATGTTTTTACATAATGACCCGGTATTTCAGCACGAATCAGTTATAGCCTTTTTAACCGACATCGACATCTTGCAAGTTCTTCGCCCGAGAGATTCGTAGCAGGGTCCTCTTTCAGAGAACGCTGCTGCGACAGCATTTTGAAATGCACTCTCCTCCAGGCTCTTGCTTCTAAGGGTCTCTGTGAGGCAGTAGTGCCTAGTATCGCTCACAGCTTTTTTATACCATATTATATTCATTGCGCCCCTATCACATCATTGTCATGATCTTATTAATTTTGTCTTTTACGCACCTTTAGTGCGCAGGATTTTAGGCCCCTTTACAGCCACCCTACACCTACCCACTGTCATTGATCATACCATTGCTCACTCACTATACCACGTCTTGGCGCTCTTTGGCCATAGCTGGCCCTTGCGCCAGAAAACAACATATATCATCATCAGTTTACGCATTTTACAGCGATTGTTTTAGGCCATTTTACAGCCACGACACATCTACCTTTCGCAATTCATTGCTCCATTGTCAACTCATGAACACACTGGCCTGGCGCTCTTTGGCCATACCTGGCCCTTGCGCCATTAAACACCATACATCATCATCAAATGTCTGTGCGATTCTATAGGCCCCGGTTACAAAGCCACGAAGCTAGCTAGTGGTGACCTCCTTTTGGAAGTGCATGATAAGAAGCAATATGAAAAGCTAGAGAACCTTGTCTCTTTTGGGAACAATCCAGTGACCGTGACCCCACACCGAACTATGAACACTATCCGCGGCGTCATTTCAGATGAAGACATGATGGAGCTAACCGAGGCCGAACTTTTAGAAGGACGGAAAGAGCAAAATGTGATCAATGTGAAACGGATTACGATAAGACGCGATGGGAAAGAAATTAAAACAAAGCACCTTATTGTCACCTTCGGCTCAAGCGTCCTCCCCGAGACAATCGAGGCAGGATATGTCAAGCTCAGGGTCAAACCGTACATACCGAACCCTCTGCGATGCTTTAAGTGCCAGCGATCCGGGCACAGTTCACAGAACTGCCGAGGTCGGCAAACTTGTGCAAAATGCAGTGCTACTGAACACCTCCTGAGTCATGTGAAAACGCCCTTCACTGTGTGAACTGTGATGGAGAGCACGCCGCGTACTCGCGGTCGTGCCCATCATGGAAAAAAGAAAAAGAAATCGTAACCATGAAAGTGAAAGAGAATATTTCATTTAAAGAAGCACGCAGGCGGGTATCCTACCTGCCAAAGAACAGCTTTGCCGAAGTAGCGCGTCAGGGGGCAGCGCCACAACGGCTCCCGGTGGCTGTCCGGCACACGCAGAGTGAGCCGGCGGTGACGCCACCTGCCCCCTTGGCGGCTGCAGCCAGCACTGCTCCGCCGCCTCTGAAGAAGGGGCCATCGACCTCTGGGCTGATGGCCTCTTGAGACGAAGCCCTCTCGTCAAACACAGCGCTCGCAAGAGCGTTCGTCCAGCGGCTCGCAAGAGGCGATGGACGTAACACCGACCGTGACGGCGCATCCAGCGCCTAAGGAGCAGCGCGATTCCATCGACCGCTTCAAAAAAGACAAACTTCGTGTCATGGCGCCTGGGAAAGGCCCCATGAGCTAATTTTCGTTTCTCCAACGCACAGCACAATTAACACGTTTCTTATTATGCTCCAATGGAACGTTAGAGGACTTCTCCATAACCTAGACGATATCAAAGAACTCCTCCATAGATACAATCCAAAGGTGCTGTGTGTTCAAGAGACTCACTTGAAGCCCGCACATACAAATTTTCTCCGACAATACACCATTTTTCGGAAAGATCGTGACGATGCTAACGCCTCGTCCGGTGGTGTAGCCATCATAGTTGATAGGTGTGTAGCATGTCGCTCCTTTGAACTTCGGACGCCTCTTGAGGCAGTCGCCGCACAAGCACTCTTATTTGACAAATTAGTTACAATCTGCTCGTTATACTTGCCGCCCAATCAACACCTAAAAAAAAACAGATTTCTATTGCCTAGTGGACCAGCTTCCTGAACCCTACATGATCGTAGGTGATTTCAATGCCCACAACAGTCTGTGGGGAGATTCCAGATGTGACGCTAGAGGGCGACTCGTCGAAAATTTTCTTATAAGCTCTAGTGCATGCCTTTTAATAAAAAAGAACCAACATATTTTAACTTCACGTATAACTCATACTCATCCATTGATCTAGCCATTGGCTCTGCTTCACTAATTCCTGACCTGAAATGGGAGGTAATCAGAAATCCACTAGGGAGTGACCATTTCCCTATAATACTTAAACTAGTAGAGCAACATCACCGTCCACCACATACGCCTCGATGGAAGCTTGCAACGGCTGATTGGAAGCAGTTTAATGAATCAACTCATTTAACACAAGATTTTATCAACGATTTTAGCATTGACGATGCAGTACGGTATTTTACAGCGTTTATTATCAATGCAGCAGAAAAGTGCATACCTCAAACAAATGGCCGTTCATGTAAACGACGCGTTCCATGGTGGAATGAGCAGTGCAGACAGGCACGAAAGAAGCAAAATAAGGCATGGAACACACTTCGTCGATCACCAACTGCAGAAAATCTAGAATTTAAACGCATCAAACCGCAGGGAAGGCGGACAAGGCGACAGGCAAGGAGAACGAGCTGGGAGAGATTCCTCTCAGGCATAAATTCCTACACACAGGAGGCGAAAGTTTGGAATAGGCTTTGGAGACTTAACGGGCAACAGACCCAGTCATTACCCTTGGTCGATGATCAAGGGAATACCTTGGAAGAGCAGGCAGACGCCCTTGGGGAGCACTTCGAGGCCGTCTCTAGCTCAATTATTTATTCTAGGTCATTCCTTAGATATAAAGAAATAGCGGAATGTAAAACACTAGAGCGGAAATGCCGACCGAATGAACCTTATAACCGTCCTTTCAGCGTTGCTGAGCTGAAAGCCTCATTAAACGCATGTCAGAGCTCCGCACCCGGAGCTGACAGGATTGTATATGACATGTTAAAAAACTTGCACCAAGACACACAAATAACACTTCTTGCACTTTTTAACACCATTTGGGCTTCTGGACACGCGCCTTCAACTTGGAGAGAGGCTATTGTAATTCCGATATTGAAACAAGGTAAAGATCCATTTTCAGTTGAAAGTTACCGTCCGATAGCGCTTACAAGTTGTCTTTGCAAGCTATTTGAGAAGATGATAAATCGGCGTTTGTTACATTTCCTCGAGTCTAACAAAATGCTTGACCCTTATCAATGTGGTTTCAGAGAAGGTCGCTCTACAACCGACCATCTAGTACGCATCGAGTCGCACATACGTGATGCCTTCATTCATAAGCAGTACTTGTCCATATTTCTCGACATGGAAAAGGCGTACGACACGACGTGGCGCTACGGGATATTGCGAGATTTGTCGGAAATGGGTATTCGCGGAAACATGCTTAACGTTATAGAAAGCTATTTGTCAAACCGGATATTCCGTGTCAAAATTGGAAATGCTCTCTCCAGGCCATTTCTCCAGGAAACTGGGGTGCCACAAGGTGGTGTACTGAGCTGTACTCTTCTTATAGTAAAAATGAATTCGTTGCGCTCATCAATTCCGCCTACCATGTTTTATTCAGTTTACGTTGATGATGTGCAAATAGGTTACAAATCATGTAATCTCGCAATTTGCGAGCGACAGGTTCAGCTTGGCCTGAACAAGGTATCAAAACGGGCTAATGAAAACGGGTTTAAGATAGATCATCAGAAAAGCTCCTGCATCCTTTTTACAAGGAGGAAGGGCCTGGTGCCAGATGTTGATACTGAACTTGATGGACACCGCATACCTCTGCACACAGAGCACAAATTTTTGGGTGTCATACTTGACTCCAACCTATCCTTCATAGCCCACATTAAATATATCAAGAATAAATGCTTAAAAACAATGAATATTTTGAAGTTTTGTCAAATACGACATGGGGTAGTAATAGGCAGTGTCTAATAAACCTGTATAAGAGCCTCATACTATCCCGTTTGATTATGGCGCTGTAGTCTATCACTCTGCCACACCCAGCGCATTAAAGATACTGGATGCCGTACACCACTCAGGCCTCCGCCTGGCCACAGGTGCCTTCAGGACAAGTCCCGTACCAAGTCTGTACGTGGAATCTAATGAGTGGTCACTTAACCTGCAAAGGTCATACACTAGTTTCACGTACTTCCTCAAAGTTCTTTCAAACCCAGAACATCCTTGTTACGCAACTGTAAATGACGTGACGTGTGCTACACTGTTTCATAATCGCCCAACGTTCAGAGAACCCTTCTCGCTGCGTGTTAGAAGGCTTAGTGAAGAAATGGGTGTCTCGCTTCTAGAACACAGTCTAAAGACCCCAGAAAAGTACTTACCGCCGTGGCACTGGGAAATCATAGAATGTGACACGTCATTTGTGCAAGTCTCAAAGCACGCTCCACAAGAACACATTCGTATGCACTTTCTAGAACTGCAAGCGAAATACTCATGCACGGAATTTTACACGGATCCATCAAAGTCGCATGCGGGCGTGTCCTATGCAGCAGTTGGGCCATCATTTTTGGAATCAGATGCTCTGCACCCACTAACGAGCATCTTTACGGCTGAGGCTTATGCATTATTGTCGGCTGTAAAACATATCATGCATATAAATTTAGAGAAGGCAATTATATTCACAGATTCATTAAGCGTAGTTAAGGCTTTAATGTCGCTACAAAAGCACAGAAATTCTGTATTAAATGAACTCTATTCGCTTCTGTGCACTAGTTATGCTGCTGAACAACGCATCATAATATGCTGGGTTCCTGGCCACAGAGGCATTCAGGGGAATGTGCATGCTGATGAACTCGCTACATCTACAGCAACGAAACTTCGCAATGCTCCCATGGCTGTCGCAGCTATAGATTTGAAACCTTTCATGCGGAGAGAAATAAGAAGCTATTGGCAACGCATTGGGATGCTGAAACGTCTGATAAGCTTCACCTAATTAAACCTCAACTAGGGTTTTGGCCATCAACAACGAAATCACGGGCGGTCGATGTCATCTTAACTAACCCGCAGGGGCGTCTGCGTAGGCAGGCGTTTGGTGGGTTGCGACACCACGGACCCGAGCACACGGGGGTTGGACCCTCCCACGCGTAGCCGTGCGTGGCTTAGCCGTGTCTGGGGAAAGGGGGATCCTGGAGGTTGAGCTAATGCCGGGTGTATGGACCTTTCAGGCCCCCCGGCGGAGGCAACACACCTCTTTGGCCTCTGCTTCACATAGACGGCACCCCCGGACGGACCCACCCGGGGGAATCGGTAGTTGCCTTTTCCTGTCCTCCTCTTCAATCTTCGTCTTTCTCTGTCACTTTCAATCTATCCTGTCCTCTTTTCACTTCATTTTACTTCCAATTTCCCAGGCAGCTAGGGTTAACCTTGTGTGGGTAGCCAACCTTGGATATTCCATATCTGGTTATAGTGGCGGTGTACAGCTGGCGTTTGCAGGACCTATGTTTTCCAGGTCCAAGAGCGTCCCCTCGTTGGGCTCCATGGTGGGTGGCTGGCGCTGCTGCCGAAACATTCACCTATACATATGGAAAGTTCTTTCCCCCAACTCCCTGATCGCCGTCTGAAACGAGGGCGCACCGAAGAAGTTTTCAAGTTTTTTGGCCGAAATACTGAGAATTTTCCTCGATTTCATGTGATTCATTCTGAGAAAAAAGAAAAGGCACGAAAATGATCTCACCTTTTCTGGTTTCAAAAACACTGACTGAAGTTTTTGGTCCAGGTTATAAAGTTTCCAGGCTGGCAAGCGGTGATCTCCTTCTGGAACTCCGCGAAAAGAAACAACACGAAAAACTGTCACATCTATTGTCATTCGGGGATCTCCCAGTGATAGTCACACCACACCGCACTATGAACACAATTCGTGGAGTCGTTTCCGATGCTGATCTTATGGAACTCTCCGAAGCTGAACTACTAGAGGGCTGGAGTGACCAAAATGTGATCAATGTCAACAGAATTAAGATGAGGTGCGATGGAAAAGAGATCGAAACAAAGCACCTAATTCTAACTTTCGGAACAAGCACGCTGCCCGAGACCATTGAGACTGGGTACCTAAGATGCGGGTCAGACCGTACATCCCCAATCCTCTCCGATGCTTTAATTGCCAAAGATTTGGCCACAGTTCACAGAACTGCCGAGGCCGCAAGACTTGCGCTAAATGTAGTGCCCAAGAACACCCATCTGAAAATTGTGAGAATACTCCACACTGCGTGAACTGTGATGGGGAGCACCCCGCATACTCGCGATCATGCCCATCCTGGAGAAAAGAAAAAGAAATCGTGACAATCAAAGTAAAGGAAAACATATCGTTCAAAGAGGCACGCAGGCGGATAGTGTACCTGCCAAATAACACCTTTGCCGACGTGGCGCGTCAGGGGGCAGCGCCACAACGGCCTCCGGCGACTGTTGGGCCCACACAACGTGAGCCGGCGGTGACGCCATCCGCCCCCTTGGCGGCTGCAGCTAGCGCTGCTCCGCCATCTCAGAACAAGGGGCCATCGACCTCCGGGCTGGTGGCCTCCAGGGCCTCGTCCCTCGAGACGAGGCCTTCACGTCAAACTAACCGCTCGCAAGAGCGCGTGTCCAGCGCCTCGCAAGAGGACATGGACACAACACCAAGCGTGAGGGCGCAGCCAGCGCCTAAGGAGCGGCGCGATTCCATCGACCGCTCCAAAAAAGAAAAATCGCGTGTCACGGCGCCTGGAAAGGGCCCGTGAGCTAACCTTGTATTCTTGAACGCACAGCACAAAAACACATTCAAAATGGACACACAAATTTTACAGTGGAATGTCCGAGGACTCCTCCACAACCTCGATGACATCAAAGAACTCCTACATAAATATAATCCAAAGGTGCTGTGTGTTCAAGAAACACACCTGAAACACACGCAAACAAACTTCCTCCGAAAATATGCTATTTATCGTAAAGACCGCGATGACACGGCCGTGTCATCCGGTGGTGTGGCTATCGCAGTGGACAGAGTTGTTGCCTGCCGAGAACTAAAACTCCGTACGCCCCTAGAGGCAGTTGCTGTTCGCGCGGTGTTGTTTAATAAACTAATTACTATTAGCTCTATATACATCCCGCCGAATTATAAACTCCGGAAAACCGAATTCCAAAACTACATTGATGAACTTCCGGAGCCATACATAGTTGTCGGGGATTTAAACGCGCATAACACTTTGTGGGGAGACAGCCGTTGTGACGGAAGAGGGCGTTTAATAGAAAATTTTCTTTTTTCCTCGGATGCATGTTTACTCAATAAGAAGGAGCAGACGTATTATAGCGTTGCGCACAAAACCTACTCCTCAATAGACTTGAGCATAGTATCCAGTACACTAATACCTTACCTTGATTGGAACATTATTAAGAACCCTTACGGAAGTGACCACTTTCCAATAGTCATAAATGTAACAAAACAGACTGAATGCTCTCCACATGTTCCCCGATGGAAAATTGAATCAGCAAACTGGGTTCTCTTCAGAGAAATAACATATTTAGCTCAGGGTGACATTGCAGGTTTTAACATAGACGATGCTGTGGCCTACTTTACAGGCTTCATAATAGAGGCTGCCACAAAATCCATCCAACAAACTAACGGGCTAGCCAAAAAGCGTCGCATCCCATGGTGGAACGACGATTGTAGAAAGGCGCGGAAACAACAAAACAAGGCTTGGAGATTGCTTCGCGACTCTCCAACTGCCGAAAACCTCATAAATTTCAAACAGACAAAATCCCAAGGCAGAAGAACACGTCGACGTGCTAAGAGAGATAGTTGGGAGCACTATCTTTGCAGTATAAATTCCTATACAGACGAGAGAAAAGTGTGGAACAGAGTAAACACATTAAAAGGACGTCACACAAAATCACTCCCCTTGGTAAACACAGAAGGTGATAGCCTGGAAGATCAGGCTGACTTCCTGGGTGAACATTTTGAACGCATCTCCAGTGCATCACACTACACAGAACACTTCTTGAAGTTCAAAGAACGCGCAGAGCGACAGCCCCTCGAACGTAAATGTACGCAAAATGATACATACAATCGACCATTTTCGCTCGCTGAACTTAAGGCATCTCTAAACTGTTGCAATAACTCCGCACCAGGTGGCGATCGTATCATGTACGAAATGCTTAAGCACCTGCACCCTGAAACCCTAAAAACACTATTAAGTCTTTTCAATGCCATGTACGCAGCGGGTTACATTCCATCTTCGTGGAAGGAAAGTGTCATCATCCCTATACATAAACAAGGCAAGGACCCATCCTTAGCCATTAGTTATAGACCAATAGCATTGACAAGCTGTATTTGCAAGTTATTTGAAAAAATGATAAACCGGCGCTTGATTTGTCTGCTTGAAAGTGGCAAAATCTTAGACCCCTTCCAATGTGGTTTCAGGGAAGGTATGTCCACAACAGACCACCTTGTTCGTATTGAGTCTTATATTAGAGATGCCTTTATACACAAGCAGTTTTGTCTCTCAGTATTTCTGGACCTAGAAAAGGCTTACGATACGACATGGCGCTACGGAATCCTCCGAGATCTTTCGGCGATGGGTGTCCGTGGCAACATGTTGAACACTATCGAAAGTTATCTCTCTAATCGTACATTCCGTGTAAGAGTGGGTAACGCCCTGTCTAGGGCCTTCACCCAAGAGACCGGTGTACCGCAAGGGGGCGTGCTTAGCTGCACACTATTTATAGTAAAAATGAATTCCCTGCACACAGTCATTCCACGCACAATGTTTTATTCCGTTTATGTCGACGATGTGCAAATAGCCTTCAAGTCATGCAATATTGCCATCTGCGAAAGACAAGTGCAGCTTATAATAAACAAATTGTCCAAATGGGCAGATGAAAATGGTTTTAAAGTAAATGCCCAGAAGAGTACTTGCGTACTCTTTACTAACAAGAGAGGCGTAACGCCAGTTCCAAGCATTGCAATCAAAGGAGATGCGCTCTCCGTGAGCAGCGAGCACAAGTTTTTAGGATTGATTTTAGATTTTAAACTTACGTTTATTCCTCACCTTAAGTATCTGAGGGCAAAATGCCTGAAGACAATGAACCTTTTAAAGCTTCTCTCGCGTACGACTTGGGGTAGTGATCGAAAGTGTTTGCTTAACTTGTATAAATGTCTTATCCTCTCACGCCTTGATTACGGGTCTATAATTTATAATTCAGCAACGCCAAGTGCATTAAAAATCCTAGACCCCGTCCACCACCTGGGTATCCGTCTCGCGACCGGTGCTTTCAGGACAAGTCCAATCCAGAGCCTGTACGTAGAGTCGAATCAGTGGTCGCTTCATCTGCAGCGGTCATACAACAGTTTCACGTACTTTCTGAAAGTACAAGCAAACATTGAACATCCTTGTTATTCAACTATAAATGACGTGACCGCTGCCACACTCTTCCATAATCGACCTGCCGCGAGAAAGCCATTCTCTTTGCGTGTGAGGAACCTCAGTGAGGAAATGGGTGTTCCGCTTCTTGAACAATGTCCTGTGGCTCCAGCGAAACTGTTGCCGCCGTGGCACTGGCAACTCATAGAGTGTGACACATCGTTCGTAGAGGTCACTAAACACGCACCAGAGGCACACTTTAGAATGCATTTCTTAGAACTCCAATCTAAATACTCGTGTACAGAGTTTTATACAGATGCTTCCAAGTCACATGCCGGGGTATCTTATGCAGCCATCGGTCCATCGTTTTCGGAATCCGGTGTACTGCACCCGGAGACAAGTATCTTTACGGCTGAGGCCTATGCAATATTATCGGCTGTAAAGTTTATAATCAAATCTAAACTCAAAAAGACTATCATATTTACAGACTCGCAAAGTGTTGCGAAAGCATTGAAATCACTCTGTAAACACAAAAACCCTGTACTTAATGAGCTCTATTCCATTCTGTGTAAAGCGTATATATCTAACCAGCATGTCATTATATGCTGGGTGCCGGGCCATAGAGGCATTGAGGGTAATGTTCGAGCAGACCAAATGGCCACATCAGTTACATCTCAGGCATTACATCTCCCTACAGCTGCTGTTCCTGCAACAGATTTGAAACCTTTCCTGCGAAATAAACTGCGCAGCTACTGGCAACGCTTGTGGGATGCGGAAAAAAATAATAAGCTTCACTTGATAAAACCACAGTTAGGTTTCTGGCCCCCCGTAACAAAAACACGACGAACTGATGTCCTGTTCTGTCGTCTAAGAATAGGACATACATATGGCACCCACAATTTTTTGCTTACTGGTGATGAACCACCAACCTGTGGTAGATGTGGTGAGAGGCTGACCGTCCTCCATGTCCTCGTGGAGTGTCGGGAAGCTGAAACAGAGAGAAGGAAATATTTTCCTCAAGCGTACCGATATCATGTCCCGCTTCACCCCATTATGTTTCTTGGCGAAGAACCGATTTTTAATGTCAAAGCAGTCGTAGATTTTTTGAACCATGTGGTCCTGCATGTTATTAGCCCAACTAGTTCGTAGCGCATCCTCTCTCCAGAGGATGCCGCTGTGATAATTTTTATAGCACATGCCTCCAGGCCCTTGTGGTTCAAGGGCTCTGTCTAGGCAGTAGTGCTTCTTGCCAATTACTGCATCCTAAATATTTTAAATATCGTGTCATTCTTTCTCAGTGCATTCTTCATTGCATAGTACACCTCATTATTCATTGCCATGATTTTAGTACATATATATTTTACGCACTTTACAGCGATTATTTTTAGGCCCCTTTACAGCCCCGTCACATCTACTTCTCAGAATTCATCGCTCCACTGCACACTCACAAACACTGGCATGGCGCTCTTTGGCCATAACTGGCCCTTGCGCCACAAAACACCACACATCATCATCATCAAACTGCGCAGCTACTGGCAACGCTTGTGGGATGCGGAAAGAAATAATTAGCTTCACTTGATAAAACCACAGTTAGGTTTCTCCCCCCCCCCCCCCCGTAACAAAAACACGACGAACTGATGTCCTGTTCTGTCGTCTAAGAATAGGACATACATATGGCACCCACAATTTTTTGCTTACTGGTGATGAACCACCAACCTGTGGTAGATGTGGTGAGAGGCTGACCGTCCTCCATGTCCTCGTGGAGTGTCGGGAAGCTGAAACAGAGAGAAGGAAATATTTTCCTCAAGCGTACCGGTATCATCTGCCTCTCCATCCCATCATGTTTCTTGGTGAGGAACCACTTTTTAACGCCAAAGCAGTCGTCGATTTCTTGAACGATGTGGTCCTGTATGTTATTAGCCCATTAAGGTCGTAGCGCATCCTCATTCCAGAGGATGCCGCTGTGATAGTAGCTCTTTGTAGCACATGCCTCCAGGCCCTTGTGGTTCAAGGGCTCTGTTTAGGCAGTAGTGCTTCTTGCCAATTACTGCATCTTAAATATTTTAAATATCGTGTCATTCTTTCTCAACGCATTCTTCATTTCATAGTAGACCTCATGAGTCATTGCCATGATTTTAGTACATGTATATTTTACGCACTTTACAGCGATTATTTTAGGCCCCTTTACAGCCACGCTTCATCTACTTCTCAGAATTCATCGCTCCACTGCACACTCAGAAACACTGGCATGGCGCTCTTTGGCCTAACTGGCCCTTGCGCCAAAAAACACCACACATCATCATGTCATCTTAACTATGTTGAGAATCGGACAATACGTACGACACACACAACCACTTGTTGACCGGCGATGAACCTGCACGATGAATCTGTGGGAAATGTAGTGAGAGGTCGACCGTCATTTATGTACTACTGGAGTGTCGGGAAGCAACAGGCTGAAAGGAAAAAAACACTTTCCTCTTGCGTACAATCTATTCCTCTTCATCCAGCAATGTTTTTAGTAATGAACCGCTATTTAACTTGAAATCAGTACTAGACTTTCTCAATGAAGTCCACCTATTGGATGTTATCAGCCCCAAAAATTCGTAACCCGGCATCTCTTGAGAAGTCGGTGTTGCGACGGTAGTGTTTTGTATAGCGCATGCCCCCCAGACCCTTAATCTCGAAGGGCACTGATGAGGCAGTAGTGCTTCTGACAGTCACGTATTTTAGTATATCACTTCTTCGTAGCACACCTTTTATTTTAGCCGAACATGTCACTGTACGTTATAAGTATCACTGTCATAATTTTATTTAAGTATGCATTTTACTCACTCTATAGCGAAAGGTTTTAGGCCTCTATAAAGCCGTGTCGCATATACCACCTGAAATTAAGCACAATATCGACTACATCATACCACTGTCTGGCGCTCTTTGGCCTTCCGTGGCCCTTGCGCCATAAAACCCCATTAATCATTATCATCCCTGAACAATGAATTCATTGACCTTTTTTTAATGTTTGCCTGTTTTTACATATACCAGCCAATTTATGTAATCATCCTTGTAATGTCTCATGAGAAAAGTAAGCTGAAATACGAAACTCTAAAATGTGGTACAAAATTGCAGAAGCTCTTAGAGGTACCGTAACAGAAAAATTATTGAAAGTTGAGGTCAAGGGCGTATACATTCAGCACGATTTGTGGACTAGGGTGTGATCAGATAAGGACAAACTTGGGGGGCGTCCCAACATTTTTTTTTGTTTGCAGTAAAACTTTTATATGAGGTGGGCAAATAACTCTGTATAAAGGAATTAATCTGTTTTGCGAGACGCAAAATTTGCCTTCAGTGTCCCTTTAAAACATTTGACATCGTTGGGGCGCGTAAAATTGCTCCGACAATTGCTAGCATGGTGGCCCAGTCGGTTACAGAGATAACACCTCGGAGCATGCTTCTGGGGGTTTCTCCTTTCATCGGATGCCGGTTTCTTTGCGTCCTCTGGCTCCTCTTTCTTGATCTTGGAGAGATTGGTGCCTGCCTGTGCTTCCTGCCTCCCGGTGCTTCCAAAAATTGGTCTGCCAATTCCAACATATCTTGAAGCGATTTAGCTTTCCTTTCTTTCAGATAGAGTTACAGGCTTGGGTGGCAACTGATGAGGAATTGCTCCTTGATCAGAAGCTCTCTAAGCGAACCGTACTCCTGTGCAGTCTCTGAAAGTTTGGTCCACCTATCAAAATAGTGGCTGAGCCGCGCGGCAAATTGCGTGGCAGACTCGCCATCGGCGGGCTTTCCGGTCCTAAGCTTATCTCGGAAGCCTTCTACGGTGAACCTAAATCTCTTTAGTACAGTGGCTTTCACCCTTCTATAATTAGAGGCATCGGTTGGCGTCAGCCTACCGTACACACTAAGTGCTTCGCCACTCAAACACGTGCTCAACGCAGTGGCCCATTGATCCTCGGGCCAATTCTAGCGTTTGGCAATTGTATCAAATCTCTGCAAGTAAGCATCCAAGTCATCTTTTCTTTCATCGAATGCCACAAGCAGCTTGCTTGGGTTCAGACGGAAGCTAGCGTCTTCCCTTTCAGTGCTATGGACTCTTGCCTGAGCGGGGAGCGTCTGTGCGCTGTTGCAAACGAAGTCGTTCGGGTTCTAACTCCTGCTGTCTTTGTCTTTCTCTCTCAGCTATTTCAGCTTCTCGTTCTTTTATCTATCGCTCTTTCGCCTCTCTCTCTTCTTTTCGCTCCATCGCCTCTCTTCTTTTATCTATCGCTCCTTCACCTCTCTTTCTTCTTTGGCCCTTTCGGCCGCTAGCTTTCTTTTTCTCTTTCTAAAGCTGCTTAACAAGCAAACTGCGAGTGCACATACTCGCACTATAGGGCACACACCTACACAAGTGCTGCGTTTGCAATGCAGTGAACTGCCAGCTGCAGCCGGACAACACCAAACAAGCAAACTGCGAGTACATAGTCGCACCATAGGGCGCACACCCACACAAGTAAACTGCCAGCTGCAGCCGAAGAACACCAAGCAAGCAAACTGCGAGTACACATTGTCGCACCATAGGGCACACACCCACACAAGTGCTGCGTCTCCAATGCAGTAAACTGCCAGCTCCAGCCAAAAAACACCAAACAAGCAAACTGCGAGTACACTGATTACCGCTAGCGGGCTGGTTGTGCAGAACTGCTTTAGTTGCCCAGTGCGTGGCGTTGCGCGCGACGGAGAGCTCGCTGAATGTGCATCAAATGTGTATTGCGACTGATGCCAGAGAGCGTGTGGCCTTTCCCCTTGCGTACAGCGTTCTGCCGCCGCGGGTCGGTCTGCCGTCATCACCTGCTGGCAAGACGTCTTCGCGGTCGTCGTCGTCGTCCTCTCCGGCAACGTTGCTGTCGTCGTCAAGAAGCGGCTCGCTAGCGTCGAGACATAGGTTGTGCAGCACTGCACAAGCCGCGACAATATTTTCGGCTACAGCAGGGCAGTACTGCAACGCACGATAACGCTGCAAGCAGCGGAAACGGCTCTTCATAAGACCGATGCAGCGCTCCACCACGGACCTCATCGACGCGTGGGCCTGGTTGAAACGGCCCTCCGGAGACGATAGCGCGGGATGCCCCGAAACCGGCGTGGTGAGCCAGGGCTCTAGTGAGTATGCGCTGTCGACTTGCAGAGTAAAAGTAGCGCACGAATTGCTCCCCATTAATTGTGGCAATTGGATGTGGTTCATAAGTACTTTTATAGGCATTTTTGTACTCACCAAGGAGAAACTCTCCCTTATTGACGAAGCAACCGTCGGCGAAACTGCTCCTAAGGGCTGAGCCACGCCACACGTACGCGTCGTGACACGAGCCCGCGAAACGAGGGTCGATGGCCAGCACCCGCATGTTGGAGTCGCACACCTGCGAATTGTACAACAGTAAGTATCGCGTCTTAGATGTAACCAGTATATATATACATAGGATGAGTATAATATGTATAGTATGCTTACCACCATGGTGTTCAGGGCGTAATATCCGTTCCGGCACCAGTACGTCTGCTTCTGGGCTGGGGGCAGCTCCGGGGCAGTGATCGCGATGTAGGTGTCGTCCACGCACCCGACGACGTTTACGACGACGTCGGAGATGTTGCCGCTTCGCAAGAAGCCTTGCTTGACGAGCGCTCTCTCCGATCGGGTACGCGGAAACGACAGCCAGCGCTGTTCGGTGCCGACACGGACGATCGCTTCCGATACGGCGTGAACGCAGCGGCTGACGGACGGCTGCGAAAGCGATACGGTAGCTTCGCTACCGACTGCCGGACTGCCGCTTGGGAGTCGCCGGTAGCATAAAACCGAAGGGTGCATATCACCTGATCTTCAACGGTGAGCTCCACTGTCGCGCGCGCCAGGTCGTCGGATAGCTGCTCGCAGAGTCACGTCGCCGTTGTTTTCGAAAGGCGAAAGTGCCTTCGAAAAGACGCGTCTGACATGGCGAACGGGTTCCGTTGTTCCCGTAGACGCATCTCTCCTTCGTTTTCAAAAAGCAAGAAAAGCAGGCGCGCATCCATGGTAGCGCTGCGTTCTACTCGAAACAAAGGAATCGAAAAAAACATCCGTTGGTGCGGTGTGGTGGTTTGAATGAGGCGTGCCCACCGAAGCCTGTTCAGTTATCGCAAGAAACGTGAAGATCAAGTGCACCACCAACGACGTCAATCTGACGTTGCATAGCGGAACCGGAAGCTAGGCGCGCCCGTCGTCATGTTCGCTTGTTGGATTCCAGCCAATCAGCGGCGGCCGAAACGCACTGTCCACTAGGTGGACAGAATAGCCGCGCTGGTGTCTGACTCACCAGTACCTTTGCAGTGTATGTGCGCTTATAGTGGCTGTACGTGAGGAGCGTCAACACAATATCTTTTGGGCGCTAAATTTCTATTTCAGTGCAGTCAAGCACCATCCTCGTGTCTTTGTATTACAACTGCGGTCTTCGTTGGCCATAAAACTGCATGCTCAAGAATGCTTGCTAGAATTACAATCGAATCCTTGACAATGTTAGACGCAGTAGTACGGTGAATACTAAACAACACTGCCAGCAAAGAAAATGGTAAATCATGATAGAGCTTCATGAATGTGAGGAGCACAGCATCATCATCACTCAAGCAAAAGCTTCGCGTTTCTTGACGCAACCATGCCTCCGTGTAAATCTGTTATGTTGTAAAAGAACTCAAAAGATCTTATACCTGTGAGGACAAGAAGACTGTAAAGGAATAACGTGGACCGTCACCTTTGTTGACGTGCGGTGCGGTGAGGAAAGACTCGAAGGCGATATTGGGATAGGTTGCACAGGCGGACATATAGTTCGCACTATTCTTTTACGCAGACACAAGTAAGATTCTCTAGCCCACATTATCTGCTAGCGTATGAAGTCTTACGACGCGGGAGACTACAAAGTTTCAGTCACTCGCCCACTAACGCGCTTAAGTCCGGGCGTCGCGGCATACGACCCCCCAGTATCGCTCAAGTGTGGTCGCAACCTTCGTTGACACGCCGTATGCGGCGGAGGCGGCTTGTGTAGGCAGTGGCGGTGACGCGGCGACAGCCGCTTGGTTGGTGGCTCAGGATTCTAACGCCGGAACTACGAAAGCACCAGACTCCCGAGAGCACAGGAAGTGCCAGATCTCAGGAATCGGCCAGGCACGGGACACGGGCAGTACCTTGGTTCAGTGGTTCGCGCCCCGTCACGAGGCTGCTCAGCGGTACCCCCGGGTAGCCCTCTCGGATCTCCTTCCACGAACCTCGATCGGCCCTCGCTCGATCGGCCCTCGTGGCTGCAGCTGCCCGTTCGCTGGTGTCTTCTTCCTTTTCTTCTGCCACCAACCCTCGTGCACTCTTATTTGCCGCGTCGTGCCGCATATTTAGTTGTCATCGTCGTCGTCTTTCACCACAAAGACCTTTTCATCAGGGGAACTTTTGCAATTGTGATAAGCTGTTCCCTGGCAAACGAGAAGTTTCTAGTGTCGACCTGAATTCCAATTTCTTTAGAGAACTTCTCAGCTTCAGCAATAATCTCTGAAAAAGAAAGAAAAATTGAATGTAACAATAACATAAGTTACAGCAGTCCCCACTATGAACAGAAACAGCAGTAGAAGTGCTGCAATTTGTGCTGGATACCTTCTGAATTTGTAATGAAATTGCCTGAACTCTCAGCAGGAACGTTCCCTCTGCAGGATGGAAAAATAAAATGAAACTAAGTAAAAATAACAAAATACTATACATCATAGTAAACGACATGAGGGCCCACATGCAGCAAAATTTGGCACACGAACCTTTGTATTACTTGAGAGGCACCACAGCGATCGGTTCTCTCTCTTCGGCCAGTGGTGCATCAAGTTCTAGCATCGAGCTGCTCGAGCTCTCGTCTGTCCCATCTGGTCATTTCTCCACAGCATCAGTGCGAATGGAAGATGTCTGTGGCAGCTAGTAAGAGCGTATGGGAACGCCTTTTTTCACCTGAAATGGAAATCAAACCTTGCAGGACATTTTGCTAATAGCATTGCAGCCACTTCCCGTCGCGATCGATCCCGATCGGGATCGAAACTATCGATCGCGATTAACTCTCTTCCACAGCTTACGCGAGGGAGCCAATCGCGATCGATAATTTTCATCTCGGTCAGGCCGGATCGCTGTAGAAATTGTCCCATGTGGCACACGTTTAAGATAGCTGCGGAATTGTTTTAATACGCAGACACTAATGACTCGTTGTTACAGTTAATAATAAGCTAGGTAACCGAGGGAGCGCTTGTGCGGGTACAAAGGCGCGATCAGCGATGCTTCTGAATAATCAAACGCAATAGGACTTCTGCTCTGAATCAATGTGTTACCGTGCGCGCTCCTACACCGAACGACGATGGAGTGGCCGACAGCACATTTAACCCATTCTGGCTCCCACAGATCGTTTTCAATTCTTTATGCATCTACATACATGTCTGAACGACTTAATGCTAACCGCAAAGAGAATCAATATCCGATACACTTACGCCGTCTCATCGCCACTCGCGCTAGAGGCCGCCTCGCATCGTGTAGCCGTACAGGCAGATTGACGGACGGAATTGCTTCCGGTGACAACTTTCGGTACTTGAAATCTGGTAATGAAGTGACGGACACGTTAACTGAGTTCAACGAAACGATAAGTACAGCGGTGAGCACTGTTAGGGTGAACACGCGAGCGCGTGGCCGACGGCACTATCAGCGCCGCGTAACAGCCATCGTTGGAAACATTGCACATGCGCAGCATGTGCTTTGCGAAACACTCTTTCCACCGCGCGCATCACGTCTTCGATACGCTAGTTCGTCGTCAGCTAGCCGCATTTTTTTGTTCGCTGAGCTGATACCTTCTGCATTTCAAGGTCCATCTGGATTGAAGATTGGCGCGTGAAGGAAAAAAGTGAGTGTAAGAGGGATAATTATTAAACTTTTTATTCAAGAAAATTGCACTTTTGCAATTCAAGTTAAACAAGACCATGAGAACAAATATAAAAACATGAGCAAATCTAATAGCGAGTCATGTGACCACTTACAGCAACGACTGCAGCTATTCTGGACGGTAACGAGTCGTAAAGTGATCGAACATATTCCCGATCGGCTTTCAGCCTTTCCCACTCGTTGCTGACTTGCGTCCACAACTGGTCCGAAGTCGCGGAATAAAGGGGCTTCCTTGCCAAAGAAGCTTTCAGACGGCCCCACACGTTTTCTATCACATTCAGGTCCGCTCCTTTCGGAGGCCATTCCAGTAGCTGCATGTGCTGCTCCGCCTGGAACTCCTTGACAGCCCGCGCCGTGTGTATCGGTGACCGGTCCTGTTGGAACAGGTAATCACCGTCTGGGAATAAACTGCTCGCATATGGCAACAGCACATTGTTCAAAATGTTGCAGTATTGTTCCGACGATAAGTGTCCACGTATACGTTGCAGGGGCCCTAAACCATATCTTGAAACAGCACCCCACACGTTCACACTCGATCTCCCACTGGCAGAAACACCTTGCACGTTGTCCGGGTCGTTCCTGCGTGGCATTGTGACGTTAACTAAAACAATTGCTTTTCAAAGCAGGAAGTTTGCCTCACCGTGTGCCTGGTAGTCTCCAAACACGCAATCTTTGGTCTTGTCGCGTCGAAAACGTCGACTCATCCGAAAAGATGACGCGACCCCACTCTTCTGATGTCCATGCTTCGTGCAGCTCAGCGAACTGCCGTCGTGCGTCCTTGTTTGCCGCCGTTAGTAGTGGCTTCTGCGCTGCGACGCGACTGCGAAGGCCCGCAGTACGCAGGCGACGTCGAACAGTGGTGTCCGAAACGTCCAAATCCAAGTCCTCGCGTATTGCTGGGGCTGGCAAGAAAGGGTTACGAACAGCAGCTGCAACTATGAGGGCGTCTTCATCGTCTGTGGTAGCTTTAGGGCGGGGCGCGCGGGGTGCATCCTGAATGCGACCTTCATACTTGTAGGCTTGAATTATCCTGTTCACAGTCTTCAGGGGCCTATTAACTAAAGCGCCAATATACCGCTGGGAATAACCTTTCAGGGAAAGATCGACAATTGAGCGCCGTTCATCATCGGGAACCCTAGCCATAATACGATCTGGCGACAGAATGAACGGCTGCGAAAGATGTTTGGTTGTTTTATATACGGCGTTGCATGCACAACAACTTTGAAGGGAACGAATAGACACGCCCCCATAGATATACAAGTTTTTTTGTCTTGTTCTGTTCAAGCACAGATGTTTAAAGAAATCTTAAAATGCAGGATGCATGGGCTTAGAAAACAAAAATGCGGCTAGCAGACGACGAACAAGTGCATTCATGACGTCATGCGCGCGGTGAAACAATTATTTCGCGGAAGGCGTGATGCGCATGCGCAATGTTTCCAGTGATGACCGTAACGGGGCGCTGACAGTGCCGTCGGCCACGCGCTCGCGTGTTCACCCTAACAGTGCTCACCGCTGTACATCCGAAATGGCCCTACCTAACGTCTTGTGTACGGGATATACAAAATCCTCTTCTCTGAAGTGATTGCTGCAGACGACAGCGCGTTTTGACGGCAGCTTGCCCATTCTAAGCTTTACTATCCGACCTTTCTTTAGCGTCGTCGACTTTGGATAGTATTGAATACCATCCTCTTTACGAGATTTACATTGTGGAACAGAGCAGTAAGTCACCATCGTATCGCACAAAATCGGGCGCGGACGGTGCAGATCTAGGAGATCGGTGGCGGCGTAGCAGGGAAGTCCTTGCCGTGACGTCACACCGCGGCGATTGCAGCGACGCCAGTGTTCGTTCTCGGGGCTAATAGGGAGTTCGACGCTTACGGCGACTTGTGATAAGCCATCGCGACAATTCAATGATTGTTTTTTTTTTGTTCTAAATTCTTGGTCGTTTCAATATCCTTATTTCTCAAGTTGTGTCGCACTGTATGTTTATCGGTCTTCTCAGCGACGAATGGCCCTCTGCATCTTTTTGCTGATACAGTACTATCGGCATCAAATGAAACGCGAACAGCGGAGCGCGTGACACAAGCCTTATCAATGGCATAGTGCGCGCCGTCCACCAGTCATTGACACAGACGGGCCCGCACATCCGGTGTGGCAGCACTGCGCGATCACCCTATAGTGCGATAATTCTGCTTGTTTTCCACGTATGGTATTTGAAAGGAAGAAAATGAAAAAAAAATCAGAGGTTAAACTACCGCGCTCGGTCTTTACTGCAGCATTGCAGCGCTTTCGGTGTCTGCGCATGATACAAGAAAGGATGAATCAAGAAAGGAAGAAAGGATGATATAATCCCATGTGGTCAGGCTCCTCTCCCGGTTCACAAACCATGTCCGCGCACTGTCTCGAAGAGCAAAATAGACATAAGACAGCTTTTGCCGGGAGCTCCATTCATTATGACTGGCGACACGCTCGAACTGGTCCAGCCAATCTTGGACATCTTCAATGGCGTCACCATGGAAACTTTCTGGGACCATAGGATGCTGTAGCGTCACCTGCGATGGAGTTGCAGTGGCCATGGCGGTAGTACTTAGACGCGGTCCGGTAGGATCCTGCAAGGGGTTGAACTCGGGCGTCAGGCCTAGCAGGCGGCGGCTGTACCGGTGAATCGGAGTTTCGACGAGCGAAGGCGATTCCGCGTTCGATGGATGGCTCCGCGAAGGGGTGCTAAGCATGAGGCAATCCTACCCAGCACCTCCACCAGTGTCACGACCTCGCAGGAGACGTGGAAGCAGGCGTACAGCACGTATACAAGTACTTTATATGAGCAGCAAACGCAACGTCGTTGTCGTAACTGATGTCGGAAGTCGCGATAGCGAAGCCGTGTAATTATAATTACCTTTGGAAACGAAGGTGCACCTAAGCTGAAACGCATATTACAATAAAGAAACGAACAAAAAAGAACTGGTTAACTTGCAAAATTCTTTAATTGCAGATGATAGGAGAAATGTGCAAAAAATAAGCATCGTGTCCATGAATGTTCCTCAGCGGGACTTCACCGAGGAGAAGTCTCGAACGTTTCCGCGAGAAAAATTATTTGCTCGATCCTTAAGTTTAATACTTTGTGAATTCGCCTCCAGCTGCCAGAACGGCGCCCATTCTTCGGGGAAGACTGTCGAAGAGCCGTGTCACAAGATCACTAGCACGTAGGCGCTCCCATTCCTCTTGTATGGCAGCCCACAGCGCGTCTTGAGAGCCGCACTGAATTGGCTGCCGCGAGAGTGCCTTCTTCATTGCGCCCCACACATTCTCACATATGTTCATGTCAGCGCCTTGTGGAGGCCACTCCAACAGCATCACTCCCAGCTGTTCCTGCAAGCGTGTTGTTGATTTGGCCATGTGGATGGGACTGCGGTCCTGTTGGAAGAAGTACAACCCGTCAGGGAACGGTCCGTCGAGAGCATAGGGCACCACGACTCTTTCGATCAAATCGCAGTATGCCGCAGCGTTGAACCTGTCCTCTATGCGAACCAGTGGTCCGAGGCCCTCTTTGGACAACGCGCCCCACACGCTGACGGAGCAGCGGCCGCTGCTTGCTACGCGCTGTAGGTTCCGGGGCTCAAATCTGCAGAAGGAATGTAAACCGTTATTTCAAGCCTTTCTGCCACTCTTGTCATCATCAAAGATCGCGAAAATAGCTGGCTTAATAACAGTGCCCTGCAAAATATACCAAATCATAATGATTTTACCCAAGCGCAGGCTCGTTTTGGAGTCGCGATAGCAGCAAATTATATGTATTGAATTATAGCAATCACTCAAAAAACGAGACAGCCGACGTACTAAATTGAGTGAATATCAGACCTGGCGTTGTCAGTTCTCCAAATTCTCTGACGCTGGTCCCAGCGAGTGGAGAACGTTGACTCGTCGGTGAATATCACACACCGCCAGTCTTCCACAGTCCATGTTGCGTGTTCTTGAGCATACGCAAGTCTTGCAAGCTTATTGGCCTCTGAAAGTGCAGGCTTTCGGGGTGGCACACGGCTCCGCAGGCCTTTCTCATGCAGGCGACGTCTGATGGTTGACGTGCTGGCCGAGAGGTTCAAGCTGTCCTTGATCTGTCGAGCTGTGATGAACGGAACCTCCTTTGCAGCTTGTACAATAAGTAGGTCCTTCGCACTGTCCGTCGCCCGCTGCCTGTGTCCACGTGGAAGGTTCCAGAGACGTCCATCATCACGGATTGCCTGGCAAATTTTATTTATAGTAGACAAAGGTCGGTTCATAATGCTGGCAATTTCACGCTGTTTCACTTCATGCCGGTAAAGCGAAACAATTTGCGCTCTCTCTTCCAAAGAAACGCTCGGCATTTCCAGTTAAAGTGAAGCCTTTTCGGGTAGGTATCTGAAAGAGGGTGCAGGTGAAGCAGCGCTGGCGAACGAGATACGACGATCGTTTGAAAATCAACCACAAACCGATTATATTTATCTTTTTTATCGTGCCCAGACACCGATTGCACTGCGACGCTGAAGTAAAAGCAAGGAATTGCGAGTGATACGATCAAAAGCGCTTGGCACGCCCACGATGGCCACCATTATCACCATACGAAAACTAGAGCAGAAACGGAGATAACGCACTATAGGGGGATCGCGCAGTGCTGCCAAACCGGATGTGCACGCCTGTCAACAGTCATCACCATACTGTTTCTAATGCTTGAAACACGCGCTCCGCTGTTCGGGTTTCATTTGACGCCGATTGTACATTCATTGTTTGGTGCTAACACAAACATGAGCATATGGCATGCCTTTTTTGAGTCTGCTTCCTACCATTTCCTTTACATTCCAGTGAACTTGCCAGTATTTAGCATCAACAAGTTCATATATCAAAGCTTCATGACATTAGCCGGCCAGCGCGCGCAGGCGGGCGTCTCAGTGCGCGCTTTCTGCTACGCACCAAACATCGCAGCCTCAACTCGGTAGCAGAAATCTTCCTCGCGGAAGTGCTTGCTACACATCCGAGTTGTAGCCGATGGCTGCTTGCCGGTTCTAAGTTTCGCGATCCATGCTACACGCCGCTTCTTGGCATGCGGGTACGTGTGAAGGCTGACACCGGGCTCCGTCGCGCATGCGTCCGGCACTGTGGTACCGAGCAATAGCCTACCATGTGGGACACCTTCAACGGCAGCCACTACCTGTTATAGTGCTTTCAAGTGTTGTCATGCAGACACCCGAAGCGGGAAAACAACCGAACTTAATGAGAACCGTCGTGCAGGACTAAACTTTCGTTTTAGCTCACTTTCGTCAGCTTCGGCGCTTCCGAAGCAGACGACGCGGCCGCTGTGTTCACGTGATCCCTCATACCGTCACGCCGACGATGGCGCCAGCTTCTCCAGTGGTGGAGCTCGCCCCAATACTGTTGCCATACCTGAAGGTGCTACTGGGGTCTACTTTGCTTATTTCTTCTTTTACTGTTCGGTTGAAAAATTCGTCCTGAACAAGCTCGTTATTTAATTTTGACGTTTCCCATGAGAGAAAGCATTAACTCGATTTACAATTCCAATGCAACACTGAACTAAACAATGGGCAGAAAACGACACTGGCACTACCTCATAGATGTTACATTTCGGACCGACATTAATAGACGCATAAATGCGGTCAAGCCGAACATCGCTTGAGCTTTCGAACAGTGTGTACTTTACCGCACGCGCTCCTTCGAGATACTCTGTCACATTCCCAGTGTCCCAGTTCTCAATTATTCCCGAAAACATGTCAGTGTTTTTATCTCTAAACCCCCGGACGCTTGTTTTATCGCGCGCACTGAGGACAGAATTGAAATCGCCCACAACTATGAGCTGTCTTCCCGTGAAAATGCGCTCTCCAATCTTGTGAAAAAACAGGGCCCTGTCATCCACCTTATCGGGCGCTTACAAACATATACTACGCCACGCAATGTTCAACGAAAAGTCAAGTACAGCCAACGCCTCCTAAAGAAAGGATGGTACAACATACCGGCCCGACGCATGCGAATAATGTGCATGCACCTCTAGCCCGGCAACAACTTCTTTACAAAAAAAAAAAAAAAAAACAACAGCGCATATCCACGGGGTGAATGATGATGAGTGGGCGAAGCTCCGGAGCGAATCATCGGTAATCCGTGAATCTTCCGTGTAATTCGCCCAGTCTCGCCGCACTAAATCGAACGATTGACTTCCACCAATGACACGCGCCATATGTGACGTCACTCCTATTTTATAACAGCGCCCTTCATTATAGTTGCACCATCTCCCGCTTAAGGGGACGCTAGCACAAACGCGTTAGAAACGTGCAGTACTCTCTAGTAAGGGGGAGAGACCACAGCGTCTTACGCAGCCGTTTACACGTGCCGGAACGTGCACCGCGTTTGCCGACGCCATCACATGACTGCTGAGAGAGTATAACCTCCGTATTCATAAACGCTCCTCGACTTGAACTTGACTTGCCACCGCCTTCAGCGCGTTTCGAACGCGCTGCCCAAGGCGGTGGCAAGTCAAGTTGAAGTCGAGGAGCGTTTATGAATACGGGGGTAAGGCGGAGAGGCCACAGCGTCTTACACCAGCTTCTTACACGGGCCGTAACGCGCTAGCACAAACGCGTTAGAAACGCCCAGGCTTTCGTTAATGTTGGGTATTTATTGTCATCGTGGTGCGTGTGTCCATGTGCGCTTCGTGGCGTAGTCATTCTGCTCCTGGACGCCGTGCGGTACAGACGCAGAATGGAGGGCTCCTCGAGAGCTGCGACAGCGGCCGATGTTGGCCGTGGTGCACCGTGCTCTGTGTTGCCCAAGGATTACCGTGTCATCTTGCCTCTGTTACCAACAGGTGAAGGACGAAGGCGCGCAGTTGTATTACACTGCGACTTCACTGGACGCCCCTATAGAATCGACGACTTCCGGAAGCCCTTGAAATATGCTGGAATAATTCAACGGGTAGGGGCATTGGTGCATACCAAATGTCTCACGTGTGGCTGCTGAACTTGAAGACAGATGAGGCAAAGCAAGCGCTGCTAGACGCCGGACCGCTACTAGTGAAGAATCGGCCGTGCCTCATTATTGACCCGGCACGGCAAGAGCTCAGGATCAAGCTACACTGGGTCGCTTTCGATGTCACTTCTGAAACCATACGACGAGCCTTTTGAGAGTATGGTGAGGTAAAGGAAGTCATCAGCGATCGTTGGAAGGCGGAGGACTTTGAAGGTGCCGAGTCAACCACTCGTCTCCTGCGTCTTTTTCTGCGTGAGGGTGTCACACCAGACCGCGTCCCGCATCAGATGCGCCTCGGTAGTGGCACTGTGCTTGTGGTTGTACCTGGACGTGCGCCGTTATGCCTTCGTTGCCACAATACTGGACACATCCGACGTGAATGCCGAGTGCCCAGGTGCGCAGCTTGCCGAGCGTTCTCTTACGCCAGAGTTGCCAGCGCAGGCGGAGACGTGGATCGGAGCGAGATGCTCATGGGCGAAGAAGAAGCGGAGAGCGTGGCTGCAGTGGCGGCGTCTACCAGTGACCGGGCCACAGCGGTCGCGTCCACCAGAGACGCCGTCTCGCAAGAGAACACGGCCGCAGACGCTCGGGCAGGAGACGCCACTCTGGCAGGCGCATCAACAGTACAGCACGACGAAGAGGAAGTTTCGCCAGAACGCACTTCGTAAACGGACTTTTCAAAGCAGCAGCCGCCAACAAGCGTTTCTGGGACTGATGAGAAAACAGATGCACTCAGAACTGCAGCAAGCGAAGCCGTCGCGCCGCTGGGAGACAATGACTCGACGGACGAAGCAGCAATGGACGCCGAGGCAACAACTGCGAAGCGTCGACTCAACGAAGCAGGCAAGACATCACAAGACACGCGGCTGCGAGCAATGGAGAGGCGCGAAAACGTGCCCGGAACCAAGAAGCCTCGTGTGGCCAGCCAACAGCGGTCGGCGTCGCTTACACGCGGCGGCGGCGGCAAGTCGACGCCCTAGGCGTCGACTGGACTGTGGGATACTATACGGCAAGGTATATGGAGGGAACGCCGTAGGCTCGGTCTGGTATCTTTCACCAATCTGGAGTCCTTGGAGAGGTCGATAAAAATTGCTACACTTAACGTCCGTGGGCTTAGTGCCAAGAGGCGGCAAAATCAACTTTACCGCCTAGTAACGGAGTACGACCTCGATATTGTAGCCATTCAGGAGACCAAAGTGGAGGGAGAGGACCAGATGGAACGTATGGTGCGTCCTTTTGCGAGACGCTATGAAGTTTGTGTTGCCCATGCGGTAGGCTTGTCTTCGGGGTGCATTTTGTTAATTCGGCAGAGCCTTGGTGCTGTAGTGCAGTCGGTGAATACCTGTGAGTCAGGCCGTTTCATTGTATGTGACTTTTCCCTGTCATCAGAAAATTGGCGTGTAATTTGTCTGTACGCACCATCTAAGGCTCAAGAGCGAAGGGAATTTTTTGAAGAAATTGAGTCATACTTGAAGTGTGAGCGCAGACTAATTTTAGCGGGAGATTTCAATTGTGTCTGTGCGGGTCGTGACAAAACCAGTGGGAAGAACACAATGATGCGAGTACTGCCGTTTTGAGAGATATGACCGCCGAATTTCATCTAGAAGATGTGGGTGAATGTCTTTGCGGCGGAAAATCAGTGATTTTTACTCACTTTCAGGGTACGAGCCATGCTAGACTTGACAGAGTGTACGTGTCAGCTGAGTTTATTCCTTCGTGTCGGGATTACAGAGTCACACCTGTTGCGTTTAGTGATCATTGCTTGGTTTCTTTCTGTGTTGGAAAACAAAGAAGGAATAACAGGGTATTTTCTTGGGATCTCTGGAAATTTAATGCAAACTTGCTGAAAGATGACGAGTTCTGTAAGCAGTTTCTCGAGGCTATAGATAAAATAACAACTCAAAACTTAGATAGCTGAGAACATAAATGGGAAGTTTGTAAGCAAACAATTAAATTAAAAGCACTTGAAAAGGCCATTGTTTTGAGACACGCGGAAAAAGAAATTGAGTCCCGTCTTAGATGGAATCTGCAGCAATTATTGGAAGCGGAAAGTACGCAACCCGGTTACTTCTCAGAAGACATAAAAAGCATAAAGCAAAAACTTGAGTTAATAGACCAGGAGCGATACAAGGGAGCATTGATTCGTGCCAGAGCTGAGTACTTGTGCACAGGTGAAATGCCAACAAAACGTGCCTTGGGAGTCGAAAAGAAATATGCTTCACAAAATGAAATAACAGAAATAGAACATAATGGGTCATTGCTTACCAACACGGAAAAAATAGCAAGTTCTTTTTTTCGAATATTACAAATTACTGTTTTCTCGTGGTCAAGTTGACGCTGATCGATTCAAAAATGACTTCGTTTCATTGATGCCAACATTAGACGACGAAACCAAGGAAATATTAGAAGTACCCATAACAGTAGAGGAGGTCAAGGAGGCGATTGATCGTTTAAATAATGGCAAGTCACCGGGGCCGGATGGCTTAGGCGCTGCATTGTACAAGGCGTTTAAGGGGGTTATCGCACCAGTTTTGTCTGAGGTATACAACGAGGCTTATGAGAAAAAAACATCTTCCGCCGTCCTTTCTGTCAGCACACACTGTCTTAATACCAAAAACTGAAGACCCAATCAAATTGCGTGATGATCGTATAGACCCATTAGTCTGAGAAACATAGATTATAAAATATTAATGAAAGTATTGGCTAACAGGCTCCAGACAGTAATGAAAGATTTAGTCGGTCCGCACCAAACGTGCGGAATAAAAGGAAGGACAATTATGACAAACATACACATAGCACGATCAATCCTTGAATGCTGTGACGCAATGCAACGCAGTGTCGCCATGCTGCAGGTTGATCTTGAGAAGGCATTCGACCGCGTGCCGCATGACTTTCTTCTATCTATACTTGATTATGTGAATGTAGGCAATGTGATCAGCGAAGGTGTGCGGATGGCTTACGCCGGATGTACAACGAGGCTGATAATAAACAAATCAGTAGGAGAGCGCATACCGGTACAGCGCTCAGTAAGACAAGGGTGCCCGTTATCACCGCTTCTCTTTTCTATATATATTGAACCTTTTTGTCTAAGCATTATAAGGAACGAAGCGATACGAGGATTCAACTTATATAAAGCCGAGGTCAGCCTTCTTGCTTACGCTGATGACATTTCAGTTTTCTGTGTTGATCATGAAAGTGTAATTGTCAATGCTGTAAAAAGTTTTTGTCAGGCAAGTGGTAGTGCTGTAAACTGGGACAAGTGCCTTGGGTTTTGGCATGGGGAATGGGACGTTGCTCCCAGGGTGTTTATGAACATTAAATGGCAAGAAACACCGACAAAATACTTGGGTGTGCCCCTGCAGTACTACTGTGACAGCGAGCCTTATTGGAAAAAAAAAAACAAGTGTTGCGTGAAAAAGCACAGAAATTGAAAGGCTGGGATAAGTCCATTTTCGCACGGGCCACGACTTGCAACATATTTCTCGTAAGCAAGCTATGGTATGTAATGCAGGTCTTACATTGCAGCAGGTTAAATGTACAAAAAATGCACACAGTGTTTGCGGTCTTTATTTGGAGCTCTGTATGGGAAAAAACGAGCCGTACAAATCTGTTTAAAAGAGTGCGTGATGGTGGGCTTGGTTTAGTACATCTGTATGTAAGACAACTCAGAACTATGATTCAACTAAGGCTGGGTAAAGTGCTACCGGAATTTGTTGTGTCTTCGGTGTGTGAGCAAGGACCAGTACGGGGATATCTAAAAGAAGTAGTTACATCTCTCCGTTTCTTATCGGTACGCTTTTCTTTGCAATACTTGACCGAGGTGTCACGTAAGAAACTGTATAAAGACCTCGTTGATGTGTTATTTCCAGTGCCATTGCACCGTGAATTATACTGTGTAGGCCCAGGAAAAGATGTCTTGAAACGCGTTAAAAGAATGCTTGTTGCGCCAGGGGTTAAAACCTATTTTTTAAGCTGCACACGGGAACCTTACCCGTTAAAACATGGTTAGAAGATAGGGGTTTATTTGTTCCGTGGGGTACGCACTGTTTATTATGCAAAAAACTAGAGACCATTGAACACGTGTTTTTAGATTGCTGGAGCGAGGTGTTCTTCTGGGGCATCTTACAGAGAACTCTGAAAAAGAGTTGCCATTAAATCCGCATAGAATACGTTATCTCACGGTTGAAAACGACGATGGCGTGCCTTTTGATCTTGTCATGCTTCTGGGCCGGCACAGCATATGGCGAACGCGGACGGCTGCACACAATGCAGATAATGATGTGCGACCCGTTCGCGAACATTTTTGCGAATCTGTGTCCCATTTTGTCGAAGTGCAGAAGGTGCAGACGTTTGTACCGGATTGGGTTCCTAGATTGGAACTTTTGTTGCACATGCCGAAATACTGAAGACATGTAGTCAGCAAACAGCTGACGGTTCACCGATATAAGATGCTGTTAGTATGTTGTTCTGCGCTCGTCAGATCTGTGACATACGAGGCAATAAAGAAAAAAAAAAGCTTCGTGGCGTAGTGGTTAGCGCCGCGCGTTTGGAAGCGAGCGGTCCCTGGTTCGATTCCGCGCTACGGACACAACTTTCCGAATTTTTTTTTCTCATAAAAGTAGACGTGGCTACCTACTACGACGACGACGACTACTACTACTACTACTACAGAGGAGGGACAGACCCACACCCTAAGGAGCTTCGCCCCTAAAAGTACGCAGCCAGCCCATGTGCCCACAGCATAACTAATACGGCAAAAAACCTAGGCGTGACACGTCGCACCGTGCTGCCCATGTCATCTTCACCGTCGACTTTGGTCTCCTGCACGGCCGGCACATCTATGTCGCGCTCTGTTATAAGCCGACACAGCTGGGCTTGTTTTCTCTTCCCTGCCACTCCTTTAACATTTAAGGTAGCGACTTTCAATGGACTGGTGGGAACCATTTTTGCACAAGGAGAAGTGACCGACAGCATGATGCTTACCTCTCGCGTCTAGCACGTGGCTAGACGCCGCCCGCATTGTCCGGTGCAAGTACCTGAACGTCTTCTAGGTGCTCCTTATTGCCGGCACGCTTGTCCGCCGAAACGTTATGGCGCGGCCACGGTGGGCGCGGCCGAAGAGCCGACCGCCGAACCTGAGCTGTCTTTGCTGGGGGTTCCTCGACTCCGGACGCCATCGCCTGGACACCGTCGGTGCTTGTATGGGCGTGGGGACGCTTGGCTACTGCGGGGATGCTGGTCGGCGGCGGGCGCCACTTTTATCCTGGTGAGGCTCATTCGGGCCCTTAGGCTCGGCGATCTTAGGCACTGGTGCACTCTCCCCATCCTTTCCCGTCGACTAGCTTGTCCCAGGCGTGTCTCCCGATGGTTTTTGGTTCACTGCACCGTCGCCAGTGCAGGCGTCGCCGCGAGAAGATGCAGACGAGTCTAGCGTCCCGGCCCGCTCGCCTGTCTCCCCGTTTTCCCTCACTGCACCCTCCGCTTCAGTGACGTCCATCAGTTCAGCGTTCTCGTCCGCCTTTCGCAGCCCGGTTACCCCTTCTAGTACACTGTAGCCCGGTAGCCAACGCATTTAAGTACGGACGCAGTCCGCGTCCGCGTGTCCTAGCGTCTGCACTTGGCACACATGGGCACATTGCAGTCGCGGCGAACGTCCCCTGCCATGGCAACGCAGACAATGTATCCCCCGCCCAGGCCCCACCACGAGGGCCAACTCTCCGGCGACTCGAACCTGTTGGGCAGGCCGTCCACCTTCATTCCTGGCTTCATCTTGAGCAGCACGGTTCTCGTAGTTGAGCCCTTCTCTTTCATGCCTTGGACGCGCCAACGCTTCCGCGTCACCTCGGTCAATTTCCCGAACGCCGCGAAAGCAGTCCGAATGTCATCGTCTTGAACGCCGTGGAGCATCTAATGCAGACGCAGTTTAACCTGCCGGTCCTCGGGATCAAGAACGACGCAACGGCGACCTTTCACTTGCAGCTCCTTGAAGGCGGCCAGTTTCGTTGCAGCTTCCACGCTGTTGAAGGTCACCGCCCACACATGGTTAATCTGGTACAGCCTCAACGCCACAATATCGGGGAGCACACCAGCGTCCGCGAGGACGTCCCTGAAATCTTCGACCATATAGGGCCTCACCCTCACGTCGCCATGCAGAAACGAAGGGTTTAAAACACGACCGATGGGCACAGCAAGCAACACGGTCTCGTAATCCTTGTAAATTGCAATGTGTCGTAAAGTAAATACGAAGTTAATTAGTGAATTTTGTTAATTAGTTGATTAGGCGTTTCAATTTCTTGTGCGACTAATGTCCGCCTCTTCGAGTAACCGAGCTCAAGGATAAGAATTATGATACCTGCCACGGGCGATTTTTAAAAATTCTGTAAAGCTTAAGTTTGAAAACCCTGTATATGCTTCGGACCGATGGTAACGTTTTATCGTTTTTCTTCTTTGTGAGCATCAAGTTCACTGTTACCAAGGCTTCTAACTGTTCATGGGCACTTTGAACAATAAATGACTTGGAATGAATAATGCACGCAGAAGAGTGGTAGAATCATATTTCTGGATAATTATTTTAGGGGCGAAGCTCCTTAGGGTGTGGATCTGTCCCTCCTCTGTAGTATGTCGTAGTAGTATGTAGTAGTAGTAGTAGTAGTAGTAGTAGTAGTAGTAGTAGGCAGCCACGTCTACTTTTATGAAAAAAAAAATTCCGAAAGTTGTGCCCGTAGCGCGGAATCGAACCAGGGACCCCTCGCTTCCGAACGCGCGGCGCTAACCACTACGCCACAAAGCGCACATGGACACACGCACCACGATGACAATAAATACCCAACATTAACGAAAGATTGCGCGTTTCTAACGCGTTTGTGCTAGCGCGTTACGGCCCGTGTAACCCCGCAGGGGCGTCTGCGTAAGCAGGCGTTTGGTGTGTTGCGACACCTAGGACCCGAGCACACGGGGGTTGGACCCTCCCGCGCTTAACCGTGCGCGGCTTCGCCGTGTCTGGGGAAAGGGGGATCCTGGGGGTTGAGCTGATGCTGGGTGTTCGGACCTTTAAGGCCCCCTGGCGGAGGCAACACACCTCTTCGGCCTCTGCTTCACATAGACGGCACCCCCGGACTGACCCACCCTGGGGGAAATCGGCAGTCGCCCTTTCCTGTCCTCCTCCTCTATCTTCGTCTTTCTCTCTGACTTTCAATCTTTCCTGTCTCCTACTCGCTTCCTTTTACTTCTGATTTTCTGGGCGGCAAGGGTTCACCTTGTGTGGGTAGCCAACCTTGGATATTCCATATTTGGTTATAGTAGTGACGTACAGCTGGCGTCTGCAGGTCTTGTATTCACAGGCCCTGCAGCGTCCCTTTGTTGGGCTCCATGGTGGGTGGCTGGCGTTGCTGCCGAAAACCCAGATATTCTTATGGCTAGCCCTTTTCCACCACTCCCTGATCGCCGTCAAAAAAGAGGGCGCACCGAAGATGTGTTTCAGTTCTTTGGACGTCAAAGACAAGATTTCCCACGATTTCATGTCATCCACTCAGAAAAACCAGAAAAACAAGTTCGAACAATCTCCCCTTTTCTTGTTTCGAAATCTCTAACTCAGGCTCTAGGACCAGGTTATAAGGCATCGAGGATGGCAAGTGGTGATCTCCTCTTGGAGCTCCACGATCCCAAACAATATGAAAAGCTGCCGAATCTAGTGTCCTTTGGGGACGTCCAAGTAACAGTAACTCAGCACCGTACTATGAACACCACCCGCGGAGTTGTTTCAGACGAAGATTTGATGGAGCTGACTGAGGCTGAACTCTTGGAGGGCTTCAGTGAGCAGAATGTCATCAATGTTAAACGGATTAAGATGAGACGAGACGGCAAGTAAATTCAGACTAAGCACCTTGTCCTCACTTTTGGTTCATGTGATCTGCCCGACTCCATCGAGGCCGGGTACATCAAACTTCGTGTTAGACCATACGTGCCAAACCCCCTCAGATGTTTCAAATGCCAGCGATTCGGCCACAGTTCGCAAAACTGCCGAGGCCGCCAAACTTGTGCGAAATGCAGTGCACACGAACACACTTCTGAATCTTGTGAAAACTCTCTCCACTGTGTAAACTGTGATGGGGAACATGCCGCATACTCGCGGTCCTGCCCATCTTGGAAAAAAGAAAAGGAAATTGTTACAATTAAAGTCAAACAAAACATTTCATTTAAAGAGGCACGAAGGCAGGTGTCCTACCTGCCAAAAACCAGCTTTGCCGAAGTGGTGCGTCAGGGGGCTGCGCCACAACGGCTTTCGGCGGCTGTCTGGCACACGCGTAGTGAGCCAGCGGAGACGCCATCCGCCCCCTCGGCGGCTGCAGCTAGTGCTGCTCCGCCGTCTCAGAAAAAGGGGCCATCGACCTCCGGGCTGGTGGCCTCAAGGGTTCGTCCCTCGAGACGAGGCCTTCAACACGAACAAACCGCTCTCAAGAGCGGGTGTCCAGCGCGCCGCAAGAGCCGATGGACACATCTTCTAGCCAGACGGCGCAGCCAGCGCCTAAGGAGCGGCGAGAATCTCTCGACCGCTCCAAAAAAGAGAAACCCCGCATTAGAGGGCCTCTAAAGGGTTCTGTAAGCTAACTTTCTTGTCCTAAACACACAGCACAACACTCCTTTTACTATGGGCACTCAAATAGTTCATTGGAACGTCAGAGGTCTCCTCCAAAATCTTGACGACGTTAAAGAACTCCTCCGCAAGTTTAGTCCCAGGGTGCTGTGTGTTCAGGAAACACACCTCAAACATACACAAACAAATTTCCTCACACAGTATGCTATTTCTCGCAAAGACCGCGATGACACTGTTGTGTCATCCGGTGGTGTTGCTATCGTAGTTGACAGAGGTGTTGCCTGTCGGGAAATAAAACTTCGTATGCCCCTGGAGGCAGTTGCTGTCCAAGGGGTGCTGTTTGATGAGCTAGTCACTATCAGTTCTATATACATCCCTCCAAGTTATCAAATTAATAAAACCGAATTTCAAAACTACATAGATGAACTTCCGGCTCCAAACATAGTTGCCGGAGATTTAAACGCACATAACTCATTGTGGGGAGACTCTCGTTGCGATGCGAGAGGTCGCCTAATCGAAAACTTTCTATTTTCCTCAGGAGCATGTATACTTAATAAGAAAGAGCCAACATACTACAGTGTGGCGCATAATACATACTCCTCCATAGATTTAACTATAGTATGATGATGATTATTGTGGTTTATTGGCGCAAGGGCCAGATGTGGCCAAAGAGCGCCAAAACGATGGTAATGACTTGTTAGTGGTACATGAATAGTGAATTACATGAACATTAGATGTGGCATGGCTGTAAAGGGGCCTAAAAACAGTCGCTGTAAAGTGCGTAAAATCTATACGTAATAAGATTATGGGAATGACTAATTATGTGTACTATGGGCATGAACAATGCATTGCGAAGGAATGATACGACTTGCAAAATATTAAAGATGCGAGGATTGGCCAGAAGCACAAGTGGCTAAACAGAGCCCTTGAAACACAAGGGCCTGGAGGCATGTGCTATAAAAAAAACTATCGCAGCAACATCCTCTAGAGAGAGGATGCACTACGAACTTATTGGGCTAACAACATGTAGCACATCTTTCAAGAAAGCAAGGACTGCGTTGGTGCTAAAAAGTGGTTGTTTACCGAGAAACATAGCGGGATGCAGAGGGACGCAATAGCGATATGCGAGAGGAAAATGTTTCTTTCTTTCTCTTTCGGCTTCCCGACACTCCAAGAGGACGTGGAGGACGGTGAGCCTGTCGCCACATCTACCACATGTTGGAGGATCATTTCCATTCAATAGAAAATTGTGAGTACCATATGTGTGTCCTATTCTGAGACGACAAAATAGGACATCAGTTCGTCGTGTTTTTGTTGTACAGGGCCAGAAACCTAACTGTGGCTTAATCAAGTGGAGCTTATTATTTGCTTCGGTGTCCCACAAGCGTTGCCAGTGGCTTCGCAGTTTCGTAGGAAAGGCTTCAGATCTGTAGCAGGGAGAGCAGCGGGAAGACCAATACTTTGCGATGCTGTTGATTTGGCGATTTCGTCGGCAAGCACATTACCCTCGATTCCTCTATGGCCGGGAACCCAGCATATTATTACATGTCTATTAGATTGGTAAATGTAACACAAGAGTTAGTAAAGCTCAATAAAAACAGGATTTTTATGCTTTTGTAAAGATTTTAACGCTTTTACAAGACTTAACGAGTCTGTGAATATTATTGCTTTTTCTAGTCTTAATTTCTTTATATGTTTCACCGCAGACAGTACTGCGTATGCTTCTGCTGTGAAGATACTTGTTAGGGGGTTCAATACATCAGATTTAGAAAAAGAGGGGCCAACAGCCGCGTAAGATACGCCAGCATGGGACTTAGATGCGTCGGTGTAGAACTCCGAGCACGAGTACTTCAATTGAAGTTCGCGGAAATTCATTGTAATTTCGAGCTCGGGGGCGTACTTTGTGACCTCTACAAAGGATAAATCACAATCTATCACCTGCCACTCCCAGGGCGGTGACAGCTTAGCAGGAGGCATTAGGCGATGTTCTACAAGTGGGACATCCATCTCCTCGCTAAGTTCTCTTACACGCAGTGAGAAAGGCCGCCTCATAGAGGGTCGATTATAGAAAAGCGTTGCACACTTCAAATCATTTACGGCTACAGAACAAGGATGTTCCCGATTGGAGTGCACTTTGAGAAAATAGGTGAAGCTGATGTATGTTCTCTGGAGATGGAGTCACCACTCATTGAATTCTACGTATAAGCTTTCAACGGGGCTTGTTCTGAATGCGCCAGTGGCCAGGCGGATACCTAGATGGTGGACAGGATCTAACATTTTTAGTGCGCTCGGGGCAGCAGAGTGATATACCACGGCACCATAATCCAATCGTGACCTAATGAGGCTCTTGTGAAGATTCATTAAACACTTCCTGTCACTGCCCCAGGATGTGTGTGATAAAATTTTCAGTAAGTTCATTGTTTTTAGGCATTTCGTCTTGAGGTGTTTTATGTGGTGGATGAAAGTAAGCTTAGAGTCAAGTATGATGCCTAAAAACATGTGTTCTTTGTTCATAGGTATTTGTTGTCCATACATTTCGATGGTGGGATCTGCAACGAGACCTTTCTTCCTGGTGAAAAGAACGCAAGAGCTTTTGTGGGGGTTTACTTTGAACCAGTTTTCATCTGCCCACTTAGACACTTTGTTCAACCCCTGCTGTACCTGTCTCTCGCACACTGCAAGGTTACAGGACTTGAAGCCTATTTGTATATCGTCCACGTATATGGAATAAAAAATAGCTGGTGGCAACGAAGCACGAAGCGTGTTCATTTTGACGATAAAGAGCGTGCAACTGAGCACGCCTCCCTGGGGTACACCAGTTTCCTGTACAAATGGACGCGACAGTGCATTGCCTATTTTAACCCGAAATGTGCGGTTGTGTAGGTAGCTTTCAATAATGTTTAACATATTGCCGCGAATGCCAATTGCCGACAGATCGCGCAAGATTCCATAACGCCAGGTTGTATCATACGCCTTTTCCACATCTAGAAACACGGATAAGAAATATTGTTTATGTATGAAGGCATCACGAATGTTTGCTTCGATGCGCACGAGATGGTCGGTTGTAGACCGTCCTTCTCTGAAGCCGCATTGATATGGATCAGGAATTTTGTTTCACTCAAGGAAGTTTAAAAGGCGCCGGTTTATCATTTTTTCAAAAAGTTTGCAAATACAACTTGTGAGGGCTATTGGGCGGTAACTTGTTACTAATGTGGGGTCTTTACCTTGTTTCAAAATCGGGACGACAAGGGATTCTTTCCATGCAATAGGTAAGTACCCGGCAGCCCATATAGCATTAAAGAGTGCGAGTAGCGTTATTTGAGTATCGCTGTGGATGTGTTTAATCATATCGTACATGATCCTGTTAGGTCCAGGTGCAGAGCTCCGACATGTATTCAAGGAGGCTCTCAACTCGGCGATGTTAAAAGGCGTGTTGTAGGGTTCGTTCTGTCTGCATTTACGATCGACAGCCTTGCGTTCTGCGATTTGTTTGTGCTTTAGGAAGGCCTCGGAATAATGATTTGAACTAGATATGCACTCGAAGTGTTCGCCAAGAGCGTCAGCTTGGTCTTCCAAGCTGTTCGCTTCGTCGTTCACTAGCGGCAACGGATGGATTTCTTTTCCCTTTAGCCGTCTTAGCCCGTGCCATACTTTCGCCTCTTGAGTGTACGAATTTATACCCGAGAGAAACCTCTCCCAGCTTGCCCTCTTAGCCTGTCTTCGCGTCCTTCTTCCTTGGGATTTAACATGTTTGAACTCTATTAGATTTTCAGTTGTAGGACATTGACGTAGTTTGCCCCAAACTTTATTTTGTCTCCTTCGTGCCTTTCTGCAATCTTCATTCCACCAGGGGACCCGTCTTTTGAATGAAGTACTCGTTTGAGGAATGAACTTCTCAGCGGCGTCAATGATAAAAGCAATAAAATATCATACGGCATGATCTATAATAAAATTATTTATAAAATCTCGTGATAAGTACGTGGATTCCCTAAAGCATTCCCAGTCAGCTGAGGCCAGTTTCCAGCGTGGGACATGCGGAAGGGAGTCATGTTCGGTTACTAATTTTAGGGTTACTGGAAAATGATCACTTCCGTATGGGTTTTTAATTACACGCCATTCTAAATCAGGGAAAAGTGAGGCAGAGCCAATCGACAGGTCTATTGATGAATATGAACTATGATGCATATTGTAATATGTTGGTTCATTCTTATTGAACAGGCACGCACCGGAGTTAACAAGGAAGTTTTCGATGAGCCGACCTCTCGCGTCGCATCGCGAGTCTCCCCAAAGAGTATGATGAGCATTAAAATCACCAGTGATAATGTATGGTTCTGGGAGCTGGTCGATGAGGCTGTAAAATTCCGTTTTACTGAGGTGATGGTTGGGTGGTATGTAAATGGAGCAAATGGTTATAAGCTTGTTGAATAAAATTGCTCGCATGGATACAGCCCCGAGAGGCGTGTGTAGGGCAAACTGTTGACAGGCAATAGACTTATTTACAACTATGGCTACACCTCCGGACGAGGCAGAAGCGTTGTCACGATCTTTACGGAAAATGGCATATTGCTTGAGAAAGTTTGACTGTGTAGGTTTTAAGTGTGTTTCTTGGACACACAGCACCTTCGGATTAAATTTATGTATGAGTTCTGTGATGTCGTCGAGGTTACGAAGTAGTCCTCTGACGTTCCGCTGTAGAATCTGTGGCCATGTTGCAGACAATGTTTGTGCTGTGTGTCTCGTGTAAAAACACTAACTTAACTTACAGAGCCCTTGTCGGGCCCTGTGATGCGGGCTTTTTCTTTTTTGGAGCGGTCGAGAAATTCTCGCCGCTCCTTTGGCGCTGGCTGCGCCTTCTGGCTGGAAGATGTGTCCATCAGCTCTTGCGAGCGCTGGACACCCGCTCTTGAGAGCGGTTTGTTCGCAGTGAAGGCCTCGTCTCGAGGGACAAGACCTTGGAGGCCACCAGCCCGGAGGTGAATGGCCCCTTCTGCTGGGGTGGCGGAGGAGCGCTAGCTGCAGTCGCCGAGGGGGCAGGTGGCTTCACCGCCGGCTCACTACGCGTGGGCCGGACAGCAGCCGGAAGCCGCTGCGACGGTGCCCCCTGACGCGTCACATCGGCAAAGCTGGTTTTAGACAGGTAGGTCACCCGCCTTCGTGCCTCTTTGAAAGTTATGTTTTCTTTTACCTTAATTGTCACTATTTCCTTTTCTTTTTTCCAGGATGGGCACGACCGCGAGTATGCGGCGTGCTCCCCATCACAGTTAACACAATGTAGAGAACTTTCACAAGACTCAGAGGAGTGTTCGTGAGCACTGCATTTCGCACAACTTTGGCGGCCTCGGCAGTTCTGCGAACTATGGCCGAACCGCTGGCATTTGAAACATCGAAGGGGATTTAGCACGTATGGCCTAACACGAAGCTTGATGTACCCGGCCTCGATGGACTCGGGCAGGACACTTGAGTTGAAAGTAAGTATTAAATGCTTGGTCAGGAGTTCTTTGCCGTCTCGCCTCATTTTAATCCGTTTAACACTGATGACATTCTGATCACTGAAACCCTCAAGGAGTTCAGCCTCACTCAGCTGCAACAGGTCATCATCTGAGACAATGCCACGGGTGGTAATCATTTTACGGTGTGGGGTTACTGTTAATTGGGCATCTCCAAATGACAGTAAGTTGGGCAGTTTCTCGTATTGTTTGAGATCACGGAGTTCCAAGAGGAGATCCCCGCTTGCCATCCTAGATGCTTTGTAGCCTGGTCCAAAAATATCAGTTAAAGTCTTTGAGACAAGGAAAGGTGAAATTGTGCGTACTGATGTGTCTGACTTTTCAGAGTGAATGACATGAAATCGGGGGAAATTCTCTGTTTGGCGTCTAAAAAACTGGAACACATCTTCGGTGCGCCCTCTTTTCAGACGGCGATCAGGGAGTAGGGGGAATTGTTCAGCCATAGGTATAGAATTTTTCGGCAGCGACGCCAGCCACCCACCATGGAGCCCAACAAGGGGACGCTGCAGGGCCTGTAAACACAGGTCCCGCAGATGCCAGCCGTACGTCACCACTATAACCGAATATGAAATAACCTAGGTTGGCTACTCACACAGGGTTAACCCTCGCTGCCAAGAAGATCGGAAGTAATATAGAAGAGAGTAGAAGACAGGAAAGATGAAAAGTCGAAAGAGAAAGACGAAGATTAGAGGAGAGAGACAGGAAAAGGCGACTGCCGATTTCCTTCAGGTGGGTCAGTCTGGAGGTGCCGTCTATGTGAAGCAGAGGCCAAAGAGGTGTGTTGCCTCCGCCGAGGGGCCGTAAAGGTCCGAACACCCGGCATCGGCTCAACCCTCAGGATCCCCCTTTCCCCAGACACGGCTACGCCGCGCACGGCTACACGCGGGAGGGTCCAACCCTCGTGTGCTCGGGTCCGTGGTGTCGCAACACACCAAACGCCTGCTTACGCAGACGCCCCTGCGGGATTTAACTATAGTATCGAGCACACTAATGCCGTACCTAGAGTGGTCCGTTCTCAAGAACCCTTTTGGGAGCGACCACTTCCCTATTATATTAAACTTAACAAAACAAGATATAAGCTCACCACAGATTCCCCGATGGAAGGTTGACACAGCTAACTGGGAACGTTTCCGAGAACTTACGTATTTAAGCACGGATGATATTGCCTCCTTTAATATAGAAGACGCTGTGGCGTATATTACAGGCTTTATAATTGACGCTGCCATGAAATGCATCCGTCAAACTAATGGACTAGCGAATAAACGTCGCATCCCGTGGTGGAATGAAGAATGTAAACAAGCACGGAAAAATCAAAACAAAGCTTGGGGACGACTTCGCGACTCCCCAACTGCTGAAAATTTGATTAGTTTCAAACAAATAAAGTCCCAGGGTAGAAGAACACGTCGACGTGCTAAAAGGGAGAGTTGGGAGAAGTACATCTCCATTATAAATTCTTACACGGATGAGACAAAAGTGTGGAATCGAGTAAATAAATTAAAAGGCCGGGAGGTACACCCATTACCGTTAGTCAGTACCCAAGGTGAGAGCCTGGAAGACCAGGCAGATTGTCTGGGCGAACACTTCGAACATGTATCCAGTGCGTCCCACTACACACAAGCATTTCTGAGGTTCAAAGAACGCGAAGAGCGACAGCCCCTTAAACGTAAAGGTTCATCGAGTGAGGCCTACAACTATCCATTTACTTTAACTGAACTCAAGGCATCTCTCGCTTGCTGCAATGACTCGGCGCCAGGCGGTGATCGTGTCATATATGAAATGATTAAGTACGTACATCCTGAAACTCTGAAAACACTCCTGTGTCTTTTCAATGCCATGTGGGCGGATGGGTATATCCCGTCCTCGTGGAAGGAAGCTATAGTCATCCCCGTGCTTAAACAAGGCAAAGACCCATCCCTAGCCAGCAGCTACAGGCCAATAGCGCTAACAAGCTGCCTGTGCAAACTATTTGAAAAAATGATAAACAGGCGCTTAATCTGTTTCCTTGAATATAACAAACTACTAGAACCCTTGCAATGTGGTTTCAGGGAAGGTATGTCCACATCAGACCACCTTGTTCGCATTGAGTCTTATATTAGGGATGCTTCTATACATAAGCAGTTCTGCCTCTCAGTGTTCCTCGACCTAGAAAAAGCTTACGACACGACATGGCGCTACGGCATTCTCAGAGATCTTTCCGCGACGGGTGTCTGTGGCAACATGTTAAATACAATCGAAAGTTACCTATCTAATCGCACATTCCGCATAAGAGTGGGTAACGCTCTGTCTAAGTCATTCACCCAAGAGACCGGTGTGCCACAGGGAGGCGTGCTTAGTTGCACACTATTTATAGTAAAAATGAATTCCCTGCACACAGTCATTCCACGCACAATGTTTTATTCCATTTATGTCGACGATGTGCAAATAGCCTTCAAGTCATGCAATATTGCCATCTGCGAACGACAAGTGCAGCTTGGAATAAACAAATTGCCCAAATGGGCAGTTGAAATGGTTTTAACGTAAATGCCCAGAAGAGCACTTGCCTACTCTTTACTAACAAGAAAGGCGTAACGCCAGTCCCAAGTATTGCAATCAAAGGAGATGCGCTCTCTGTGAGCAGCGAGCACAAGTTTTTAGGAATCATTTTAGACTGTAAACTCACATTTATTCCTCATCTTAAGCATCTGAAGGCAAAATGCCTGAAGACAATGTATCTTTTAAAGCTTCTGTCGCGTACGACTTGGGGTAGTGATCGAAAGTGTTTGCTTAACTTGTATAAAAGTCTTGTCCGTCTTGAGGGAAGGCGGAGGAGGAGAGTGTCGCTACTTTTTATATATAGGGGCTTTACTTACGGTAGGTATACGTTTACCTGCTACAACTTCCACGCCACTTTTATTTTGGCGGGCCCGTGCTGGCGCGAAGTTTAGACTCGAATATATTTGCATGCACGGTATGTAGCAGAACGTTCTTTTGTGATCTGGGAGGTAAAGCTGGAGTTTCACATAATTGTTTGAATGATTACAGAAATTCAAGCTGCTTGTTGCCTTTAAGATGGCAGCAGCGTGCTGCATTGCGTAGTATACCGGGGCTTTGCTCTCTTGGCTTCTCCTTTGTGTAGCTTCCAGCACGCTAGCAGGCAGGAAAATAGTCTTGCATTGGTGTGGTAACTTCACTTATAGTTGGAGGATTGGAAAACTTTTTGCGGCATGAGATTCGTGAGACGACGTCCTTTAATAGTGAGGCCATATTCTATGATTAAGTGTTTAGAGTCGCTTTAGAAAGAGAATGGTTTTATTGACATGTGGTAAAATACCGCAGTGATATTGTAAGAGACACTTGGACGGAGCAGCTGCCGGCCTTGATTGTCAGGCTAAGCCAACCTGTTGCTACAACCCACTAACACCACTACTTAAATAAAAGTAGCGTACTTTTGTAAGAGATTTGTTTGCAGACCATCTAACTGCTAATGACCTAGTGCAAGTCGTGTAGATGGATGGAAACAACTTTATTCAAATCCGGCGAAGTTTAATGACCCGACCTCAGGTCTCCCATGAGGGGACTTCGAGGCCTTGCCTCGTCGCCGCCTCCCGGGCCCGCTGGACTGCCCTCTCTTGTGTCTTGAGGTTGGAGCTGCGCAGAGCGGCGGCCCACTTCGACGCAAGAGCCTTCGGAGCTACTGCCATTTTCGCTGCTATAACAGGACACTCCCACAACATGTGTGAGAGTGTCGCTCTTGTTGCCTGACATAACTTGCAAATAGCACTCGGGTATTGCGTGGGGAAAATGTGCTGCAATCGCACCGGACTGGGGAAGGTGTGTGTCTGCAGTTGTCGCCAGATGACTGCCTGGCAACGTTTCAGTTTGGGGTGAGGTGGGGGCAATATCCTTCTGCCTAACTGGTAGTGCTTGGTGATATCATTATAGCTTACTAAGCATTCTCGCGTGTTTCGCACCAGGAGGTCCGAACTCGAAGAGGGTGTCTCAGACTCTGCGCGGCGAGTCAGTCCTCGCGCAGAGCGGTGTGCCACCTCATTCAAGTTAGGGGGGCCCTCGTCGGTGGGGGTGGCGACGTGCGCTGGGAACCACATGATCGCGGTGCTATGGAAGTGCTGTCGACCAGCTTTCCTTAGGATCTGAAGAGCTTCGGAGGCAATGCGCCCCCGCGCGTAGTTACGAACTGCGGATTGTGAGTCGCTAAGAACTACCTCGCAGAAGGGGTCGGTAAGCGCAATCGCAACCTCTTCCGCTGTATCTGGGATGATGATGATGATGATGATGATTTATTGGCATCCCCTTTAAAACGGGGTGGCGACAAATAGTCACCTAGCCTGCTTGATTTAATCAGGTATACTACGCATGCACCAATGCAAGCATTTTTGTATACCCTCTCATTATCTTTCTTTTTCCAAACTTTAGCTTGTACCGCTGCCTATGATTTTAAGAGATCAGGTCGTATCCATCTTTTCCCTGCTTTTTTTCCACCAGTACTCTAATCGTCTCTTGCTGATCTCTACGGCTGATCTGTTTATGTTTCCTTCCACTTTAAACCCAAGCGCTTCTGGGAGTTGCTCGTTACCTACGGTTCTCGCTGGGTGGATCCCGTCGCATTCCATTAGGATGTGCTGAGTGGTCTCTGGATCTTTACTGCAGCATACACATGTCTCATCTAGTTCCGAATATTTGTTCCGATATGTTTTCGTCCTTAGGCAACCGGCTCGAGCCTCAAATAGCAAGGCACTGCCCTTTGTGTTATCGTACAGATTTTCCCTTCTAATTTCTTTCTTCTCATTCTTGTAAAACTCCATTGTCCTTTTCGTTTCCATTCTTTGCATCCAATTCACGGTCTCTATTTCTCTCACTTTCTTTCTGATGACCCCTGGTTGTCTATTTACAGTTTCGATTATCCTGTACTTGGTTGCCAACTTCCTTGACCTCTTCCTCCATTCTGTGTCCACGCTTTTCATGTAGAGATACTTCTGCACTTTAGCCGCCCATTTATTTTCATCCATGTTCCGGAGCCTTTCTTCAAAACTAATTTTGCTTTGTGCTTCTCTGACTTCAAAAGAGGCCCAACCCATGTCTCCATGCACTGCCTCATTTGTCGTATTACCGTGTGCTCCCAAAGCCAACCGGCCTACTGATCTTTGGTTAAGTTCCAAACCCGCCAATATATCCGATTTTAAGCATATAATGGCATTTGCGAATGTTAGCGCTGGCACCATTACTCCTTTCCAGATTCCACGCACCACCTCATACTTATTGTGGCCCCACAGTGCTCTGTGTTTCATTAATGCTGCATTCCGCTTCCCCTTTATTTTCAGATTATCTTGGTGGTTGCTTGAGTAATTCTTTCCTTCGTTTATGTGTACGCCGAGGTACTTATATTGCTTCACTATGGGTATTACTTGCTGTTGAATTGACACCACGAAGTTACTCGTGTGTTCATTAAAGATCATAATCCCTGATTTCTCTGTGCTAAACTTAAGGCCTAGATTTGTCGCTGCGTTCCCACAGATATTCGCAAGTATCTGTAAATCTTTTTTATTGTCCGCAAGTAGCACAATGTCGTCTGCGTACATCAATCCAGGGATCTTCTGTTGTACCACTTGTCCATTACGCATGTAGGATAAATCAAAACCTAATTCGCTGTTTTCCAGTCGTCTTTCTATGCCCTTGACGTAAAGCATGAACAACAATGGTGACAGATGGCATCCTTGCTTCAATCCTTGGTGAATTCCCACCATTTCATTTCCTTTTCGACCTTCCCGTGCCACTTGTACTTGCTTGTCTCGATATATCTCCCTCAGTAGCTCCACGAAATCGTCATCTATGCCTTCGTATTGAAGAATCATCATCATCATCATCAACATCATCAGCCTATATTTATGTCCACTGCAGGATGAAGGCCTCTCCCTGCGATCTCCAATTACCCCTGTCTTGCGCTAGCGTATTCCAACTTGCGCCTGCGAATTTCCTAACCTCATCATCCCACCTGACTTTCTGCCGTCCTCGACTGCGCTTCCCTTCTCTTGGTATCCATTCTGTAACCCTAATGGTCCACCGGTTATCCATCCTACGCATTACATGGCCTGCCCAGCTCCATTTCTTCCGCTTAATGTCAACTAGAATATCGTCTACCCCAGTTTGTTCTCTGATCCACACCGCTCTCTTCCTGTCTCTTAACGTTACTCCTAAGATTTTTCGTTCCATCGCTCTTTGTGCGGTCCTTAACTTGTTGTCGAGCTTCTTTGTTAACCTCCAAGTTTCTGCCCCATATGTTAGCACCGGTAGAATGCAATGATTGTTCACTTTTCTTTTCAACGACAGTGGTAAGCTCCTAGTCAGGATTTGGCAATGCCTGCCGTATGCACTCCAACCCAATTTTATTCTTCTGTAAATTTCTTTCTGATGATCAGGGTCCCCTGTGAGTAATTGACCTAGATAAATATCCCACAACAATTCCCTGTCTACGTTGTCATAAGCTCCTTTAATATCTAGAAATGCTACCCATAAAGGTCTTTTCTGAGCTACTGAAATCTCTATGCACTGAGTTAGTACAAACATATTGTCTTCTAAGCGTCTGCCTGGCCTGAACCCATTCTGTAGTTCCCCCAATACACCGTTTTCCTCCACCCACTTCGACAGTTCTAATTTTATGGCTTGCATTGCCATTCTATATATCACCGACGTTACTGTAACTGGCCTGTACGAGCTCGTCTTATCGTTATCTCCTTTGCCTTTGTAGATGAGATTCATCTTGCTTTCACGCCATCCAACGGGAATATTCTTTGTTCTAATCACTTGCTCTATGGCATTAGTCAGCAGTGCCTTGCTTTTTGGACCGAGGTTTTTGATTAGCTGTATTGGGATTTCATCGGGTCCTGCTGCCGTGTTGTTAGGGACATTTTCTGCTGCCTTTTTCCAATAAAAGCTTTCTATGCTGAATTTTGATCTCTCAAGCCTCTCTGTTGTTGCTGGATCTGTTGTCTGAACTACGCTTTTTCTCGTACCGAAGTTATGCCTGATAACGTCTGTGATGTACCGCAGCGCATCATCGCCTTCATAGATGTTACCTTCTTCATCCCTTATAGCCGTTTGCGAGTTTCTAGTTGGAGCTCCGAGTGCTTTTTATGGTTCCAGAATCTTTTTGGGGCGCCTTTGTCTCTTTTGTGAATGTTATGCACCCAACGTTCACTTGCGCATTTAATTTTCTCTTGCACGAGCTCACTCGCAACCCTTTTCTTTTCTCTGTATCTATTCCATCTAAGGAGCACCTCTTCTTTTTGTAATCCCAACTTTTTGGCTTCTCGATGAACCCTAGATGCCTCTTTACGCTCTTCTATAGCTTGTTTAATTTCCTTGTTCCACCACTTACGTGGTTTCCTCTTTCCAATCCAACAATTGTATTGCCGTGTCCGCCTTATTTCATGCTGCATAACCTCCACCAGTTCCTTATATTCCCAGACTGCTGTAGGAAAAGCCTCAATTTTCTTCTCTATGTTGTTTGCGATCTCTGTTATTTGCTCGTCATTCATTTTTAAAAACTCTGAGGCTATTGGTTCATGTTCTGCGCTGGTATCTCTCCCAAACTTTAATGCTAAACGTCTATGATCGCTTCCCAGGCTATTTTTTCCATTTTCGTCTATTATCATTTGGTCCAGTTGTTCGTAGACCATTTCTGAGACTAAGGCGTAGTCGATACATGACTGCCTGTTTCCGTATTGCCACGTTACCTGTCCATGACACTTATTCTCCCTGTTAACTACTATAAGGTTCTGTTCATCACACAAATCCAGCACTAGAGAGCCGTTGTAATCAGTATATCCGTCTAAATCGTCCATGTGCGCGTTCATATCTCCCACTAATATCACCTGGCCCGAGTTACTGAACTCATTAATATCGCTTCTAATGCAATCGACCAATTCCTTATTTTTTCCCTGCTATCACTACCTGTCCATAGGTAAGCTACTCCCAGCCACGTCTTTTTACCTTGCCATGTACCACTAATCCATAAATGCTCTTTTCATGTCCCGTTTACCCTTCGCCACTTCAGACCTCGCCTAATTAGTACGCCTACGCCTCCGCCTTTCCTTGACCCGGTCATTCTGTTGCACCCTTCCCATACAAATGGGTATTCGGTGCTGACACTACACGCGTGAGTAAGCCGGGAGTTAACGTCTATGACTACCGCCGTGAACCGGTGTTCTTGTGTGTACTCTGCCGCATCTACGAAGCGCGTAGTCGTCTTCCCACCAAACGAGCCCAGCAGTGCCATGGCACGGGCCTGGCGTCGGCCCCCGTTATGTTCGGGGTGCATGTTTCGATGGATAGGGGCGACGATCAGCGTGTCGCTGATGTCGGGTGGAATGGTCTGTTTCTGACCGTGTTGGACATGGTAATTGAAGCCGAGTTTCTGCAGGATGTACCGACCCGTGGCTGTCAGGGACATGCGTTCGAGTTGCGAGGCTCTTTGCGCATCCACGATTTCCCCAAGCTTGTTGTATACCCCCAGCTGTAGCAGACGAGAAGTGCTCGTGGACTCCGGTAGGCCAAGGGCGATCTTGTAAGTCTTGCGTATAAGGGTGTTCAGTTTCTCCCTTTCGGTGACATTCCAGTTGTGGAAGGCAGCCACATAAGTAATGTGACTGATTGCGAAGGAGTGTATAAGGCGCAGGACGCTGTCCTCCTTCACGCCCGTGTGCTTGTTTGTAATGCGTTTGATCAGGCGGGTAGCCGCTGTAACCTTGCCTTCAATCTTGCGGATAGCTTCTGCGTTTTACCTGTTGGCTGCTATATGCATGCCAAGGTTGCGTATCTTCGGGACTCGGGGAATACAGGAGCCGTCTTGCGTATACAGGAGTATTTCCTCACACTGGCGTGATTCGCCGGTAGGCTTGGGCCGGCGGCGCGGGCGGTAGAGGAGCAGCTCCGATTTGAGTGGAGATAGTCGGAGACCCGTGTCTTGGAGGTAGGTTTCTATTGAAGAGACCGCTGCTTGTAAGGTGCCTTCTGTCTGACCGTCACTGCCCTTGTTGATCCACAGGGTGATGTCTGTATACAAGGAGTGATGTAGGCCGTCAATCTCGTCAAGGCAGGCCGGGAGACCCAGCATCACGAGGTTGAAAAGGAGCGGGGATAGTGCATGTCCGTGGGATGTCATGCTCTCGACCGCGAGGGTGACTGTGCGGCACGACAGGAAGTCTCTGATGTAGTTATAGCTGCGCTCGCCCATGTTGAGCTTGTTAATTCGGTTCAGGATTGCTGCATGTGATACAATGTCGAATGCCTTTTCCAGATCAAGGCCAAGGATGGCGCGGGTGCCGCTAGTTGGGTCGTTGATGATCTGGTGGTAGAGCTGAAGCATAACGTCTTGAGTGGAGAGGTGTGACCGGAAGCCCACCATAGTGGATGGGTAGGCTCCAGTGTCCTCGAGGTGGCGGTTGATACGGGTGAGGAACGCATGCTCCATAACCTTGCCAACGCAGGATGTGACGGAAATGGGCCGCAAGTGATCCAGGCTGGACGGCTTGCCTGGCTTCGGTATCAGGACTGCCTTAGAGCGTTTCCACGCATCTGGGATGCGACCCACTCGCCAGCATATTTGTTGACGTATGTCGTAAGAGTGGTGATCGAGACATCATCGAGGTTTCGTAGAGTCTTGTTCGTAACCTTGTCAGGACCAGGTGCTGATTTGCCATTAAGGTCGTGTAGAGCTGCGCGGATCTCTGACTCGTGAAATTCTTCATCGAGCGTCGCGTTTGGCTTGCCGGTGTAATATCCGTGTTGGACATCGGGTCGTTGAGGGAAGTACGTGTCTAGCAGGCGTGTCACGATCTGTTGATCACTCGTGGTAGCCCGTTCCTTGTGTAGAAGGCGCTGCAGGTTGGCACGTTGAGCAGACTTGCCCTGCGTTTCCGCCAACAGGTGACGCAGGAGACGCCACGTGCTGCCATTGTGCAGCTGCCCGTCGATTGAGTTGCAGATGTACCACTGCTGGCTGCTTAAGGTCCGGCAATGTTCTTCTAGCTGGCGATTGATCAGTGCGATCTTCTTACGAAGCTTTCGGTTGTGCCGTTGCCTCTTCCATCTTGCGTATAGTGATGTCTTGGCTTCCCAGAGGTGGGCTAGGCGACTGTCGACCTTATCAACCTGGACTTCGGGTGTGACCGTCTGTGTCGCCCTGTTCATGTCGTCATTGAGTGTCTCTATCCATGCCTCAATGCCCTCGATGGTCTCCTCACCTCTCTGTTCGACTCGCTGCTTTCGGAACTTGTCCCAGTCCGTCCATTTGAATAACTTAGGGGGAGGGGTGTATCCGCCTGAGGAATCCGTGTTTCTATGACCATGTGGTCACTACCGAAATTTTCAAAGGTATTGCGCCACGTTGCTTGAAGCATGTTTCGGACCGCCGTCAGGTCCGGCGTCGTGTCCCGTGCCGTTGACGTGCCCGTGCGAGTCGGCGCTGTGGGATCGGTAATAAGAGTTAGTTCGGCATCATGCAGGTCCTGCCACAGGCGTCAGCCTTTGGCTGTAGTGTAGCCATATCCCCAGACCTCGTTCGGGGCGTTAAAGTAACCCCCCACCAGAAACGGGTGTGCGCCCGCCAAGGCAAGCGCCCCCCGGAACAAAGAGGGGAAACGACGCCGCGAGTGAGCCGGATTACTATATACGTTGAGCAGAAATACACTGTGTTTACGTGTCCTATTAGGAATGAGCTCTACGAGCATGTGTTCCGCATGTGTACCGCGTACGGTGTGTTCTTGTATTACGATCCCTTTCCGTATTAAAATTGCGGGTCCTCGATCAACGGGAATCGGCGAGGCGTGTACATTGTAACCTGGAAGCTCTGGTATGGTGCCTACTGTTTCCTGTATCATTATGACGTCGGGCTTGGGTGGCGCGTGTCGGACGTATTGTTGCAGCAGTGGTTGTTTTTTCGTGAAGCCCCGACAGTTCCACTGCCACACTACGAGCTTGTTAGCTGGGCTGGCCATCGTGGTGCTGTACGTGTGCATTAACTGAGATAGGGCTAGTGTGAATGACTGTAGGTCCCATGGTGGGCATCATTGGCGTGCTTTCGCGAATGCCTATATGGGTTTCAACCCTGCCTGTGCGAGCAGTGAGGTTATTAACCGCAACGCCAATGTTGAGGTTCGCGGTTTTAATTTCAGCGAGCAGCTTCCTCATTTCTTCTTGTTTGCGCCAATCAATTACTGTGGATTCCAGCTTGTCGAGCTGTTGAGACTCAGAGCTGGCTGCAGCGCGTTTCTTTGCGGGCGGCGGAGACTCAGAGCTGGCTGCAGCGCGCAGTAAACAGCAACAAACTGTACAACAAACACGCGTATTGCTCACTTGTTGAACGGTAATCGGAAAACTTTGAGGTGAGCCAAAACAGGAGTTCTAACAAACCCAAATTGAACTAACTTAAAAAAGTGAGGCATTTCTAAAAGATACATATCATCAGAAAAATCTTTTTTATGTTATTTTCAGTTTAACCCATCTGCCATTACATTCACACAGTAAGGATTAGTCAAGATATTTCCATATTCACACCACAGTTTCCTCCAGAATCTTGCGGTTCACAAGCTTCAGTAGCATCTGTGCCGCGAACATGCCAGTGCCCGGTCCAAGGAGTGCTGTCTGAAAGAAAATTTGACCGTGAGTGCATAAAACATCTTTATATTTGACAGCTGTCCAACCTTTTGAGCAACCAGGTAGCGAGGAATTTGCCACCTCGTAGTGGCCCAGAACACCATGAGCTACCTGGCGTGAAGAAAATTTCAGAATTCTCGCTTCATTAAACACTAAAGAAAGCGCAACGATTTGGGCATAAATTTTTAGTGCACGATTATGTTCTTCCCAACAACCACTGTGACTTCCTGTATTTGCATCATATGTCTCTTGTGTGGTCACTGCAGTAAAGCAAGAAAATACCAACATCAGTTACTCGTAAGATATGTGAGCATATGGAAACCAATAATACGACATACCAGCGGCAACTGTATACGACGTTGTGACAGCACTTCTGATCGACATTACAGCATTTCCTTAATACTTTGAAGTCACTGTGTACTATGACAATTTCTTTCTGTAATAATTTTTTTGTAAAAATTTGAAGTGTAACATATTTTGTTTCCAGTAACGCCGACAGACAGTGCCACCTTACCACATAATCTGCTACGAGCGACTGCTCCACGAGAGTCTTGGCGGCAGCAAGTCGGTAATATACGGTGTTTTTAATGGGTCTCAAATTTTGTCAAGGGAAGACGCTTTCAAGAATTTCCAAGCATCGTTGATAAGTTCAGGAGCATTGCGGACACTAACCAGGCCGGAATTTAACATGAAACAAGTAATAAACTGTTTACTTTTTTCTGTATTTAGAACATTTCAACCTATTGACTCTTTTCGCGGCGTTCCCGTGGGCCTGCCATGTTTGATCACGTGGTGAGGCGCCCATTGCTTGCCTCAGCTACTTCCATGTTTACAATGGATGTACAGTCTGTTTCACACTTAGGGAAAGAAAACTCGGAGCGCCTTGCAAAGCGCTCCGAGTTTTCCCCTAAGTGTGAAACAGACTGTACATGACGCCAGGTGCGGCTCAGGAAACCTCTGTTTCGGAACATATCGTAGACGCTGACTGGGTCGTCGACACAAAGCTTTGTCCACAGCTTCAGAAGACATGTAAAAGCGCTTTCGAAGCTCAGAGCATCGTATATGATGCTTGTTCTAAAAACGAGGCTAAAATTGTATTCCAAGCTATCCAAGCTTTCCGCTTAGCAATTCAATCAATCAGTGTGTTTTGCTCTTCAGTATTCATTTGGCAAATACTTAGGAGCACCAGCTTGTCACGTTTGTGACACTGAAGTTCGTCGGTGCGGTCACTATCTGATTATTTTCTACCTAATCGCTCTCGGGTGTGCTCAGTTGCAATAGATTTGTTCTTGCTGCACACAAGGCTTGGAACTTAGCTGTTCTGTTCTTTGTAATAGCTTGTAGCTAATATGTAGTATCGCTAGTAACTCGCTGACTCCTGTGGACCATCACGAAACATTCAGCTTCGACCATTCGTGTGCTGTCGGTGTAGTCGCTGTTACCTATGCTTTGGGGCATTGATGCAAGTGTGCGCCCATTCGCATTATCTTAATACATTGGCGATAGAGTGTGCATAAGTTTGCGTGCGAGTTGAGGTAGATGTGTGTAGATAACGTGCGTGAAACATACTATGCCAGGAGGCGGCACTACTCCCGTTATCATTGTTTAACGAGCGGTATTCACTCTTGCCGACGTTCTCGGGTTGAAGTCTTTGGAGGTTAGCGGTACAACGCTGACATCAATTTTTGTGAAAAGTGATTTTTTTGGATCCACCAGATGTTGCGGAACGCCGGCCACTTACAGGTCGCGCCGCCAGAAAAGACGGAGCTGCGATACACTCAACGAAGTCTTTAATGGCGAGAGACGAACACAAAAGGTGTCATGATATCTTTATCATGATGATGATAAAGGTGCGCGCACTTTTTGGCGTCAGGCGCGGAGGCAGCAGCCCACGATTCATTCTTTTGCTTCGTCGTCTCCTAACCTTCGACATCCTCCGTTGCCTCAAATGTGGTTACATCTAGTTCTAGACGATGTAGCTTCTGCACTGACTCTTGAAGACTTTGCCTCCCTGTAATCGGATTAAACAGGCGCGCACAAATCCGTCGGCTCCTTCGTACACCACTTGAACCCAGGCTAGTGGCCAGAATAACTTGGACGTGTTAGGAATGTCGACTATTACGATGTCGTTGACCTTTAAATTTCTTGATTCCCCCGCAGGGGCGTCTGCGCAAGCAGGCGTTTGGTGTGTTGCGACACCATGGACCCGAGCACAGGGGGGTTGGACCCTCCCGCGTCTAACCGTGCGCGGCTTAGCCGTGTCCGGGGAAAAGGGGATCCTGGAGGTTGAGCCGAAGCCGGGTGTTTGGACCATTATGGCCCCCCGGCGGAGGCAACACACCTCTTTGGCCTCGGCTTCACGCAGACGGCACCCCCGGACTGACCCACCCGGGGGAAATCGGTAGTTGCCTTTTCCTGTCTCTCTCTCCCTCCAACCTTCGTCTTTCTTACTTTCACTCTTTTCTGTCCTCTCTTTATTTTCCTTTCACTTCCGACTTCGGGGGCAGCAAGGGTTAACCTTGTGCATTATATCCTGCCTTGGGTATATGTATTTGGTTATAGTGGTGGCGTACACTTGGCGTTTGCAGGACCTGTCCCTTACAGACTCTGCAGCGTCCCCTTGTTGGGCTCCATGGTGGGTGGCTGGCGCCACCGCCGAAACTCATCTCACATATATTGATAGCTCCTTTCCTGCACTTGCTGATCGCCGCCCGAAACGGGGGCGCACCGAAGAAATATTCCAATTTTTTGGCCGACAAATTGAGAACTTTCCACGATACCACGCGGTACATAGTGAGAAAACTGACAAGTCCGTGAGAGTGATCTCACCCTTTATTGTTGCAAAGACTCTGACAGAGACTATAGGACCAGGTTACAAGGCGACGAAGTTGGCCAGCGGTGATCTCCTTCTGGAACTCCGCTATAAGAAACAACATGATAAACTACAGAATCTAGTGTCGTTTGGAAATTTTCCTGTGACTGTGACCCCGCACCGCACCATTAACACCTCCCGCGGTGTTATTTCTGATGACGACATGTTGGAGCTCACTGAAGATGAACTTCTGGAAGGATTTAAGGAACAAAATGTTTTGGCTGTAAAACGAATCAAGATGTGGCGGGATGGTAAGAAGATTCAGACAAAACACATCATTCTTACTTTTGGTTCAAGTGTTCTACCCGAGACCATTGAGGCCGGATACGTCAAACTACGTGTCAGGCCATACGTGCCAAACCCGCTCCGATGCTTCAAGTGCCAAAGATTCGGCCACAGCTCGCAGAACTGCCGAGGCCGATTGACATGTGCTAAATGTAGTGCCTTGGATCACACATCTGAATCGTGTGAAAACTCTGTCGGCTGTGTGAACTGTGATGGGGAGCACGCTGCATACTCGCGGTGCTGCCCGTCCTGGAGGAAAGAAAAGGAAATTGTAACTATAAAAGTAAAAGAGAATATTGCATTTAAAGAGGCACGAAGGCGAGTGACCTACCTGTCTAAAACCAGCTTTGCCGATGTGGCGCGTCAGGGGGCAGCGTCACAACGGTCTCCGGCTACTGTCCGGCTCACACGTAGTGAGCCGGCGGTGACGCCATCCGCCCCCCTCGGCGGCTGCGGCTACCACTGCTCCGCCATCTCTCACAAGAAGGGGCCATCGACCTCCGGGCTCGTCGCCTCAAAGGTCTCGTCCATCGAGACGAGGCCCTCACGTCAAACACTGCGCTCGCAAGAGCGCGTGTCCAGCGCCTCGCAAGAGCCGATGGACACAACAAGCGGTCAGACGGCGCCGCCAGCGCCTAAGGAGCCCCGCGAATCTCGCGATCGCTCCAAAAAAGAAAAACCCCGCATCACAGGGCCCGACAAGGGCTCTGTAAGCTAATTTAGAGTCCCTTCACACACAGCGCAAACCTCTTTCTCAATATGGACACGCAAATATTGCAATGGAACGTTAGGGGACTTCTCCATAACCTCGATGACGTTAAAGAGCTCCTTCATAAATATAGTCCGAGGGTGCTGTGTGTCCAGGAGACGCATCTGAAATCAGGAAACACAAACTTTTTAAGGCAATACGCCGTTTTTCGCAAAGACCGTGACGACGCTACCGCCTCGTCGGGCGGTGTCGCTATAATTGTCGATAAAGGTGTTGCCTGTCAACAATTAAACCTCCGAACTTCCCTTGAAGCAGTTGCTGCCCGAGCAGTACTGTTTGGTAAACTAGTCACGGTTAGTTCGATTTACATCCCCCCTTGCTATCAACTTTCCAAATTACAGTTTCAAAATTACATAGATGAACTTCCGCCGCCATATATAGTTGTCGGAGATTTAAATGCACATAACACTTTGTGGGGAGACTCTCGTTGCGACGCGAGAGGGCGCCTAATTGAAAACTTTCTGTTTTCTTCAGGTGCATCTATACTTAACCAGAAAGAGCCAACATATTTCAGCGCTACACATAACACATACTCATCCATTGACTTAAGTATAGTATCGAGTACACTAATACCGTACCTGGAGTGGTCTGTTCTCAAGAACCCCTTAGGGAGCGACCACTTCCCTATTATGTTAAACTCAACAAAACAAGATGGATGCTTGCCAAGTTTTCCTCGATGGAACGTGGACTCGGCCAACTGGCAACTGTTCCGAGAGCTTACATGTTTATGTGGCGATGACATTGCTGATTTTAATGTAGACGATGCTGTGGCTTATCCAACATGTTTTATTATTGACGCTGCTACGAGATCTATTACGCAAACTAACGGATTGGCCAAGAAGCGCCGCATCCTATGGTGGAACGATGAATGTAGGACAGCACGCAAAAACCAAAACAAAGCTTGGGGATTGCTTCGCAATTCTCCAACCACCGAAAACCTCATTAATTTCAAGCAGGTTAAGTCACAAGGCAGAAGAACCCGTCGACGTGCAAAAAGAGAGAGTTGGGAGAGGTACCTCTCTGGCATAAACTCTTACACAGATGAGGCGAAAGTATGGCATAGGGTGAATAAATTGAAAGGCCGGGAGTCGAACCCTCTGCCCTTAGTAAGTACCCAAGGAGTTAGCCTGGAAGATCAGGCAGATTGTCTGGGCGAATACTTTGAATATGTATCCAGTGCATCTCATTACACAGAAACATTCATGAGGTTCAAAGAACGTGCAGAGCGACAGCCCGTTAATCGGAAATTTGCTCGAAACCAAGATTACAACCGCCCGTTTAGTTTAGCTGAATTTAAAACTGCTCTCGCTTGTTGCAACACCTAAGCACCAGGTACTGACCGTATCATGTATGAAATGATCAAGCACCTACACCCTGAAACACAAAAGACCCTCCTCTCTCTTTTTAATGTCATGTGGGCTGCTAGGTACATTCCATCTTCTTGGAAAGAAGCTATAATAATCCCTATACTTAAACAAGGCAAGGACCCGTCCTTGCCTAGTAGTTACAGACCCATTGCCTTGACAAGCTGTCTGTGTAAGCTCTTCGAAAAGACGATTAACCGGCGCCTTGTCTATCTCCTAGAAAGCAACGGAATACTAGATCCGTACCAGTGCGGCTTCCGAGAAGGTAGGTCGACTACAGACCACCTTGTCCGTATTGATGGTATTATAAGGGATGCCTTCATACACAAACAGTTTTTTCTATCTGTATTTCTTGACTTAGAGAAAGCGTATGACACCACATGGCGCTTCGGTATTATCCGAGACCTATCCACTATGGGTGTGCGCGGCAATATGTTGAGTACTATCGAAAGCTACCTTTCTAACCGTACCTTTCGTGTAAGGGTGGGCCGGGCATTGTCGAGGTCTTTCACCCAGGAAACTGGTGTCCCGCAAGGCGGTGTGCTTAGCTGCACACTGTTTGTTGTTAAAATGAACTCTCTACGCACAGCTATTCCACGAACGATGTTCTACTCTGTATATGTAGATGATGTCCAGATTGGTTTTAAATCGTGCAACTTTGCTGTCTGCGAACGACATGTCCAGCATGGCTTAAATAAAGTGGCTAAATGGGCTGATGAAAACGGTTTTAGGTTTAGCCCACAAAAAAGCACATGCGTCCTTTTCACTAATAAGAAAGGAATAGTACCAGACCCTTCTATTGAGCTCTCTGGTAACACATTACCTGTAAGCAAAGAGCACAAGTTTCTCGGCATCATACTGGACTCGAAACTCACATTTGTTCCGCACATCAAATATTTGAAGGCTAAGTGCCTTAAATTGAAGTGCCTTCAAATTATTGAAGCTGCTGTCACGTACAACATGGGGCAGTGACAGGAAATGCATTTTAAACTTGTACAGGTGCCTTGTCGGCTCACGACTTGACTACGGCGCGATAGTCTATCAGTCTGCTGCACCCAGTGCTTTAAAGATGTTGGATCCTGTTCACCATTTAGGAATCCGCCTCGCGACTGGAGCCTTCAGGACAAGCCCCGTACAAAGCCTTTATGTGGAAGCAAACGTGTGGTCGCTCTCCCTTCAAAGGACTTATGCCAGCTTTACATATTTCCTTAAAACAAATTCAAACCGTACACATCCTACCTATTTTACCATAAACGATACCACATGTGCCACACTATTTAATAATCGACCAACAGCGAAGCAGCCCTTTTCGCTACGCGTGAGAAAGCTCAGTGAAGAAATGGGTGCTTCACTACTTGAACATTGCCTAATGCCTCCAGCGAAGCTGCTACCGCCATGGCAGTGGCTGCTGGTTGAATGTGACACATCGTTTATTGAAGTCACAAAACACGCGCCAGATGCACACATTCAAATGCACTTTTTAGAACTAAAGTCGAAGTACTCTTGCCCTGAATTTTACACAGATGCATCAAAGTCGCATGCTGGCGTTTCCTATGCGGCAGTCGGTCCGTCCTTCTCAGAATCCGATGTACTTTATCCCCAAGCAAGTATCTGTACGGCCGAAGCCTATGCAGTACTATCGGCAGTGAAACACATTGATAGATTGAAACTCCAAAAGGCTGTAATATTTACCGACTCTTTAAGCGTTGTTAAAGCGTTAATGATGCCGCAAAAACATAAACACCCTGTAATTATCAACCTCTACTCACTGATCTGCTCTGCTTATGCATCTAAACAACAAATCATAATATGCTGGGTGCCTGGGCATAGAAAGATTGAGGGTAATGTTCTTGCCGACCAAATGGCCACATCAATAACATCGCACGCTATTAATCCTACAGCTGCTGTCCCTGTAACAGATTTGAAACCTTGCTTGCGTAAGAAACTGCGAAGCCACTGGCAACGCTTGTGGGATGCGGAAACAAATAATAAGCTTAGCTTGATAAAGCCACAGTTAGGTTTCTGGCCCTCTGCAACGAAAACACGGCGAACTGATGTCCTATTCTGTCGTCTCAGAATAGGACATACATATGGTACTCACAACTTTCTATTGAGTGGTAATGATCCTCCAACCTGTGGTAGATGTGGCGAGAGGCTCAGCGTCCTCCACGTCCTCTTGGAGTGTCGGGAAGCCGAAAGAGAAAGAAAGAAACATTTTCCGCTAGCATATCGCTATTAGATCCCTCTCCATCCTGCTATGTTTCTCGGTAAAGAACCGCTTTTTGACACCAACGCAGTCCTCGCATTCTTGAAAGATGTTATGCTACATGTTATTAGCCCAATAAGTTCATAGCGCATCCTCTCTCGAGAGGATGTTGCTGTGATAGTTTTTATAGCACATGCCTCCAGGCCCTTGTGTTTCAAGAGCTCTGTTTAGGCACTTGTGCTTCTGGCTAATTTTCGCATCTTTAATATTTTGTAAGTCGTATCATTCCTTCGCAATGCATTGTTCATGTCCATAGTACACATAATTAGTCATTGCCATAATCTTATTACGTATAGATTTTACGCACTTTACAGCGACTGCATTTAGGCCCATTTACAGCCATGTCACATCTAATGTTCATATAGTCCACTATTCATGTACCACTAACAAGCCATTACCATCGTCTTGGCGCTCTTTGGCCACATCTGGCCCTTGCGCCAATAAACCACAATAATCATCGAATTTCTTGATTGATGCGTGGGTGAGCGATGAGCCAATGGTAGTCTCAGCAAATATTCATGTTTCCATCGCTTTCAGAAGCCACTCATCATTTTTTGTCCATGTTGAAAACGTCGCTGATAGTCGTTGCCATCGTGGCTGGTTACTCGGTCAGACAATGTCTTTCCTTCTGGTAAAAAGTCGTAAGTTGCTGGCCCACTAGAAAATGCGCTGGTGTGAGGGCTATAGGCTCGCCTGCCTGATTATCAGAATACGTTGGAGGCCGTGAATTGAGCACCGCTTCAACCTCAGTCATAATGGTTGCAAGTTCTGTGCACAGACAACTTCGACCTAAAACTTTGCGGAGCGCCATTTTTACGGTTCCCACCGACCGTTCCCACCAGCCTCCCCACCATGGGGCCGCTTCGACGATGAACTTCCTCTGAACTCTTTGGTTCGCAATGTAAGACTGGGAGTCATCTTTCCATTATTTCCATATAGTACTTTCCATATTTTTTGTAGCTCCCGCGACGTTCTCCTTAAGGTTAAGGTATTGTCGTAGTAAATGGTGCTTGGGAGTCCCCTTGCAATGAAACGCCGGAATGCCAACAGGAACGCAGGTGAAGACATATCCGAGACATACATTGAGTCATACATTGAGAAGGGCCGGCAACAGAGGCTGTCCGTATGTAGCAACGGTCCGTGAATTAGGACACACATATTCATTCTATTCCTTAATATGCCAGTCACTATTTTTGCAGCCAACTACTGCAGACGTCTTTAATCCCCCGCTCCACATTTTGCAGCATGAATGGAGCACAGTGGTTCAGCGAAAACCCAGTTGCATTTTGGATAGTTGATCGCACGGAAACAGGGCAGAAGCGGTAATGGTTTCATATTCGTGCGCTTTCGCTGAGGTAACGTATGGCGCGCCAGGGAAAGCGCCATCTAGTTTCTCGAGTACAAACTGCTTCGCGAAAAGCGTCAATAGTCCAATCACATACTGGCCCAGCGGTTAAATTTCAGCTATAACTTTCATACTGGGCGCCAGGTGCCTAGTAAGCTTTCTCTTAAGCGTGCCTGTAAACCAAAACTGAGCGCACAAAAAGCGCCGATGGCATGTCTGCTGCGCCCAGTAAGCTTTCACAGCCGATATTTAACCTCGGAGCTAGCTTGCACTAGGACCGGGCTCCAATTATCTCAACAAAACCTGGCCAGAAAATAAAGATGATAAAATGTAAATAAAATTTACATTATTAGGTAACTAATTATTGCCATTCAACGCTTGCTTAATGTTCACAATGGTGTCCAAGTTATTGACGACGCTCAGAGAGTCGTATCGCACGTTCTCTTTTTCATTAAATGCCAGATCCACTGAAATCAGCCTGTAGAAAGAATGCTTGGCCCAAAAGGCGTGAACGTTTCCTATTATAACAGATGCCGTAAAACAGACACAGGAAACTGCTTTTCTATGTGTACAGCTGGTTCCATAGACCCTGTCAAACATTAAATTTATCAGCTTATTTCTTCGCACAGAAGGGCATGTACAGTGCTCGTGGATTGAAACGCGACACTGCAAGCGCGTGGCCGCTCGTATATGCAGCGCTGCCCGTGGAAGCAAGATCTTGCATTGTGGTATACCGCTACACTGTACGTTGGCGCTGCGGAGAACCACAGTCCCGCTCATTGGCAACCGGAAGCAGTAAGCCTACGCTCAAACCACTCTCACCCTCGTGGTATACCACAATGCAACATCTTCCTTCCACTGTTTGTGCTGCATGTACCGGCGGCCACGCGCTCGCAGTGTAGCATTTCAATCTGTGAGCACTACATGCAAAGCAATGAGAATTTAATGCAGATGCATGGTTAGTACGCTGGTATAGGATTTTACAAGTACTCATAACCACGACTACTTTGTCAACAAAGCTTTTGTTAACATCTATCGTAAGCGTCCAAGTGATTACGGTAGCACGCCCATCGTAATATACAATGTTGTGGTCATGATCTTAACTACCATCTGCAAAAAGTTATTGTATTGCAATACAAATAAACCACGACAATAAAAGGGCGACCTTTTGTGATTTCGCAAGATGACGTGCACCCGTACAACTAAACTAAAAAAATTTCTGCAGGAACTTCACTGGACTTGTCTAAGCATTTCGAAGCAATGTGCCACTTGCTCATCTCCATTGTGCACTACTGACCATCGCTTGACCACAACTGGCCATCACTTGAGCTTTGCTTAACCAGTTACTGACCATCGGATCAATACACCACACGGGAAATATCGGGGTTTAAACACTATATGCATCGGAGGTTGAGAGTTGAGGTGAGTATTGCATCGGTGGTTGATGCTTGGATGGTTCGGGGTACCAGTTTTTATCTACTTCGGAGGTCGAGGGTTCGACAGCCCATCTACTTGGAAGGTCGAGGGTTCGAGCCCCGACATGCTTTGTAGGTTGTGTGCTCGAGTCGTTATTCTCTATATACCACTATATGTATCCTATGTATTTCCTATGAAGCCCTATGTATTCCTATGAGAAAGGCGTTAAGTTACGGACATATTTGTTGGGGAAGTAGCCTAACAATGCTTGCGCATTAAAAGCGAACGCCACAGGCAGCGATCGGCAGCACCGCGGGCACGCCGCTTGAGAGTAAAATCAAGTAAAGGCACGTTAACGCTAGCGGTAAATATCGCTTAACGGCAAACCGGCCTCCAGTGCCGTGGAACGTCTGCCGCGCGTGAGGTGTCCAAAGTAGACGGTAATTCGGCCGGCGCACCGCCCGCCGCCAAAGCCACCGCACGACCGACTGGCCAATCGACGACCGCGAATCTGCGCGCCTCCGCCACCGGCAACGCAAACATCGGCTGCAGCTTCTGTTCCACGCAAATCCACGCAAAGTAATTTCCTGTAGATAAAGTGATGCGTAAATTGTACATGTTACGAAAAACAATATCCACTGTCACACGTTAACACTAACGAGAGCTCCGATACCTGTCCAGCCCAGCTGCACTGCACGGCTACACTGTAAACAGAAATAACTCTCAGGTGGGAGTATAACGCTTCTCCTCTAGCGACCCCCCCGGTGGGGAGTTTGTTATGCTCCGAATGACCTGAGCATAATTTTTTTTATTACTCCGTGCGGGCGAAATTTTTGCGTGGTGCCTTCGGAGTTTTTTTTTTTTCTGTCATTTTTATTTTCTACTTCGGGCTGGACGGAGTTATTTCGAGGTGCACTGGGAGTTTAAAAAAAAGTATCACGTCAATTTGCGCGGAGAATTTTATATGTAGAGGCTACGGGACAAATTTCGAAATATACGCACAAGAATAAGCCAAGTCCTGCGAAACAAGTGAACGAGACCCGACAAACCATGACATACATAAACAAAAACATTCGAGAAACATCCCATGAATAACTTGGACAGACATCCAACGTACACGCGACACACAACAAGAAGCAACCCTGCCAGTATATATAGCCACGATCCCCGCAGGGGCGTCTGCGTAAGCAGGCGTTTGGTGTGTTGCGACACCACGGACCCGAGCACATGAGGGTTGGTCCCTCCCGCGTGTAGCCGTGCGCGGCTTAGCCGTGTCCGGGGAAAAGGGGATCCTGGGGGTTGAGCCGATGCCGGGTGTTCGGACCTTCATGGCCCCCCGGCGGAAGCAACACACCTCTTCGGCCTCGGCTTCACGTAGACGGCACCCCCGGACTGACCCACCCGGGGGAAATCGGCAGTCGCCTTTTCCTGTCCTTTTCTTCAATCTTCGTCTTTCTCGTTCACCTTTAATCTTTCCTGTCGTCTTTTCTCTTCCATTTACTTCCAACATTCCTGGTGGCGAGGGTTAACCTTGTGTGTTATAACCACCCTTGGTTATACGTATTTGGTTATAGTAGTGGCGTACAGCTGGCGTTTTGCAGGACCTGTCTTCTCCAGGTCCTGCAGCGTCCCCTCGTTGGGCTCCTTGGTGGGTGGCTGGCGTCGCTGCCGAAAAACTCCATACCTATGGCTGAACAATTCCCCCTACTCCCTGATCGCCGTCTGAAAAGAGGGCGCACCGAAGATGTGTTCCAGTTTTTTGGACGACAAACACAGAATTTCCCCCGATTTCATGTTATTCACTCTGAAAGCTCAGACAAATCGGTACGATCAATGTCACCTTTCCTTGTTTCAAAGTCTTTGACTGATATTTTTGGACCAGGCTACAAAGCATCTAGGATGGCAAGCGGGGATCTCCTCTTGGAACACCGTGATCTCAAACAATACGAGAAACTGCCCAATCTAGTGTCATTTGGAGATGCCCAATTAACAGTAACCCCACACCGTACCATGAATACCACCCGTGGCGTTGTATCAGATGATGACCTGTTGCAGCTGAGTGAGGCTGAACTCCTTGAGGGTTTCAGTGATCAGAATGTCATCAATGTTAAACGGATTAAAATGAGGCGAGATGGGAAAGAACTCCTGACCAAGCATCTAATACTTACTTTCAACTCAAGTGTCCTGCCCGAGTCCATCGAGGCCGGGTACATCAAGCTTCGTGTTAGGCCATATGTGCCAAATCCCCTTCGATGTTTCAAATGCCAGAGGTTCGGCCATAGTTCGCAGAACTGCCGAGGCCGCCAAACTTGTGCGAAATGCAGTGCCCACGAACACTCCTCTGAGTCTTGTGAAAGTTCTCTACATTGTGTTAACTGTGATGGGGAGCACGCCGCATACTCGCGGTCGTGCCCATCCTGGAAAAAAGAAAAGGAAATAGTGACAATTAAGGTAAAAGAAAACATAACTTTCAAAGAGGCACGAAGGCGGGTGACCTACCTGTCTAAAACCAGCTTTGCCGATGTGACGCGTCAGGGGGCAGCGTCGCAGCGGCTTCCGGCTGCTGTCCGGCCCACGCGTAGTGAGCCGGTGGTGAAGCCATCTGCCCCCTCGGCGACCGCAGCAGGCGCTGCTCCGCCACCCCAGCAGAAGGGGCCATCCACCTCCGGGCTGGTGGCCTCCAAGGTTTTGTCCCTCGAGACGAGGCCTTCATTGCGAACAAACCGCTCTCAAGAGCGGGTGTCCAGCTCTCCACAAGAGCCGATGGACACATCTTCCAGCCAGACGGCGCAGCCAGCGCCAAAGGAGCGGCGAGAATCTCTCGACTGCTCCAAAAAAGAAAAAGCCCGCATCACAGGGCCCGACAAGGGCTCTGTAAGTTAAGTTAGTGTTTTCACACGAGACACACAGCACAAACATTGTCTGCAACATGAACACACAGATACTACAGTGGAACGTCAGAGGATTACTTCGTAACCTCGACGACATCACAGAACTCATACATAAATATAATCCGAAGGTGCTGTGTGTCCAAGAAACACACTTAAAGCCTACACAGTCCAACTTTCTGAAGCAATATGCCATTTTCCGTAAAGATCGTGACAACGCTTCTGCCTCGTCCGGAGGTGTAGCCATCGTTGTAAGTAAGTCTGTTGCTTGCCAACAGTTTGCCCTACACACGCCTCTCGAGGCTGTATCTGTGCGAGCAATTTTATTCAACAAGCTTATAACCATTTGCTCCATTTACATACCACCCAACCATCACCTCAGTAAAACGGAATTTTACAGCCTCATCGACCAGCTCCCAGAGCCATACATTATCACTGGTGATTTTAATGCTCATCACACTCTTTGGGGAGACTCGCGATGCGACGCGAGAGGTCGATTCATTGAGAACTTCCTTGTTAACTCCGGTGCGTGCCTCTTCAATAAGAATGAACCAACATATTACAATATCCATCATAGTTCTTATTCATCAATAGACCTGTCAATTGGCTCTGCCTCACTTTTCCCTGATTTAGAATGGCATGTTATTAAAAACCCATACGGAAGTGATCATTTTCCAGTAACCCTAAACTTAGTAACCGAACACGACTCCCTTCCGCATGTCCCACGCTGGAAACTAACCTCAGCTGACTGAGAATGCTTTAGGGAATCCACGTACTTATCACGAGATTTTATAAATAATTTTAGTATAGATCACGCCGTATCATATTTTACTGCTTTTATCATTGACGCCGCTGAGAAGTTCATTCCTCAAACGAGTACTTCATTCAAAAGACGGGTCCCCTGGTGGAATGACGACTGCAGACAGGCACGAAGGCGGCAAAATAATGCTTGGGGGAAACTACGTGAATGTCCTACGACTGAAAATCTAATAGAGTTCAAACATGTTAAATCCCAGGGAAGAAAGACGCGAAGACAGGCTAAGAGGGCAAGCTGGGAGAGGTTTCTCTCTGGTATAAACTCATACACTCAAGAAGCAAAAGTATGGCACGGGCTAAAGAGGTTAAAGGGAAAAGAAATCCATCCTTTGCCGCTAGTGAATGACGAAGCGAACAGCTTGGAAGACCAAGCTGACGCTCTTGGCAAGCACTTCGAGTGCATATCTAGTTCAAATAATTATTCCGAGGCGTTCCTAAAGCACAAACAAATCGCAGAACACAAGGCTATCGATCGTAAATGCAGACACAACGAACCCTATAACACGCCTTTTAACATCGCCGAGTTGAGAGCCTCCTTGAATACATGTCGGAGCTCTGCACCTGGACCTGACAGGATCATGTACGATATGATTAAACACATCCACAGCGATACTCAAATAACGCTACTCGCACTCTTTAATGCTATAAGGGCTGCCGGGTACCTGCCTATTGCATGGAAAGAATCCCTTGTCGTCCCGAATTGAAACAAGGTAAAGACCCCACAATAGTAACAAGTTACCGCCCAATAGCCCTCACAAGTTGTATTTGCAAACTTTTTGAAAAAATGATAAACCGTCGCCTTTTACACTTCCTTGAGTTAAAACAAAATTCTTGATCCATATCAATGCGGCTTCAGAGAAGGACGGTCTACAACCGACCATCTCGTGCGCATCGAAGCAAACATTCGTGATGCCTTCATACATAAACAATATTTCTTATCCGTGTTTCTAGATATGGAAAAGGCGTATGATACAACCTGGCGTTATGGAATCTTGCGCGATCTGTCGGCAATTGGCATTCGCGGCAATATGTTAAACATTATTGAAAGCTACCTACACAACCGCACATTTCGGGTTAAAATAGGCAATGCACTGTCGCGTCCATTCGTACAGGAAACTGGTGTACCCCAGGGAGGCGTGCTCAGTTGCACGCTCTTTATCGTCAAAATGAACACGCTTCGTGCTTCGTTGCCACCAGCTATTTTTTTATTCCATCTACGTGGACGATATACAAATAGGCTTCAAGTCCTGTAACCTTGCAGTGTGCGAGAGACAGGTACAGCAGGGGTTGAACAAAGTGTCTAGTCTAAGTGGGCAGACGAAAACGGGTTCAAAGTAAACCCCCACAAAAGCTCTTGTGTTCTTTTCACCAGGAAGAAAGGTCTCGTTGCAGATCCCACCATCGAAATGTATGGACAACAAATACCTATGAACAAAGAACACAAGTTTTTAGGCATCATACTTGACTCTAAGCTTACTTTCATCCACCACATAAAACACCTCAAGACGAAATGCCTAAAAACAATGAACTTACTGAAAATTTTATCTCACACATCCTGGGGCAGTGACAGGAAGTGTTTAATGAATCTTCACAAGAGCCTCATTAGGTCACGATTAGATTATGGTGCCGTGGTATATCACTCTGCTGCCCCGAGCGCACTAAAAATGTTAGATCCTGTCCACCATCTAGGTATCCGCCTGGCCACTGGCGCATTCAGAACAAGCCCCGTTGAAAGCTTATACGTAGAATCCAATGAGTGGTCACTCCACCTCCAGAGAACATACATCAGCTTCACCTATTTTCTCAAAGTGCACTCCAATCGAGAACATCCTTGTTCTGTAACCGTAAATGATTTGAAGTGTGCAACGCTTTTCTATAATCGACCCTCTATGAGGCGGCCTTTCTCACTGCGTGTAAGAGAACTTAGCGAGGAGTTGGATGTCCCACTTGTAGAACATCGCCTAATGCCTCCTGCTAAGCTGTCGCCGCCCTGGGAGTGGCAGGTGATAGATTGTGATTTATCCTTTGTAGAGGTCACAAAGTACGCCCCTGAGCTCGAAATTACAATGCATTTCCGCCAACTTCAATTGAAGTACTCGTGCTCGGAGTTCTACACCGACGCATCTAAGTCCCATGCTGGCGTATCTTACGCGGCTGTTGGCCCCTCTTTTTCTAAATGTGATGTATTGAACCCCCTAACAAGTATATTCACAGCAGAAGCATACGCAGTACTGTCTGCGGTGAAACATATAAAGAAATTAAAACTAGAAAAAGCAATAATATTCACAGACTCGTGAAGTCTTGTAAAAGCGCTAACCTCTTTACAAAGGCATAAAAATCCTGTTTTTATTGAGCTTTACTCACTCTTGTGTAACATTTACCAATCTCGTAGACATGTAATAATATGCTGGGTGCCTGGCCATAGAGGCATCGAGGGCAATGTGCTAGCAGACCAGTTGGCCACATCAACTACATCGCAAGCTATTAATCCTGCCGCTGCTATTTCCTCCACAGATCTGAAGCCTTTTTTGCGAAGAAAACTGCGAGGCCACTGGCAGCGTCTGTGGGACGCTGAAACAACTAATAAGCTCCACTTGATTAAGCCACAGTTAGGTTTCTGGCCCTGTACAACTAAAACACGACGAACTGATGTCCTATTCTGTCGTCTCAGAATATGACACACATATGGTACTCACAATTTTCTATTGAATGGAAATGATCCTCCAACATGTGGTAGATGTGGCGACAGGCTCACCGTCCTCCACGTCCTCTTGGAGTGTCGGGAAGCCGAAAGAGAAAGAAAGAAACATTTTCCTCTCGCATATCGCTATTGTGTCCCTCTGCATCCCGCTACGTTTCTCGGTAAACAACCACTTTTTAGCACCAACGCAGTCCTTGCTTTCTTGAAAGATGTGCTACATGTTGTTAGCCCAATAAGTTCGTAGTGCATCCTCTCTCTAGAGGATGTTGGTGCGATCGTTTTTTTTTAATTGCACATGCCTCCAGGCCCTTGTGTTTCAAGGCCTCTGTTTAAGCACTTGTGCTTCTGGCCAATTCTTGTATCTTTAATTTTTTGTAACTCGTATCATTCTTTCGCAATGCATTGTTCATGTCCATAGTACACATAATCACTCATTGCCATAATCTTATTACTTATAGATTTTACGCACATTACAGCGACTGATTTTAGGCCCCTTTACAGCCATGCCACATCTAATGTTCATATAATTGACTATTCATATACCACTAACAAACCATTATCATCGTCATGGCGCTCTTTGGCCATACCTGGCCCTTGCGCCACTAAACTCCAACAATCATTATTATAGCCACGATACTATGTGCCTCGAAACAGCCTAGCGAGCAGCTGTACTGTTTTCTGAATTACGACTCACACGCTAGCACATATGATATCTGCCTCTCTGGAAGCAACATGAAACCTAAATCCACACGAAACTGTTCATTGTTAAACAACGTTAATGGCATAATTTTTCAAAATTAGCATGCCATTACCGACGTTTAGAATTAGAATGCCAAGCGACGCCTATATATATATATATATATATATATATATGTGTGTGTGTGTTGTGATAAAGACTTCCCACGCTGCTCGCCGAGTGTCCCGTTCTGATTTCATCGAACACCTCCGAGCCGCCCCCAGGGGCACCGGCAACAGTCACCAACGCCGCGCCCGTGTGATGCGAACGTGGCCAAAACGCCGGCGACGTCGACAACAGTTTTGCGTGTTGCCGGTGGTGCTGCAAGTTTATACAGTTGATAATACTACTATCCTTACTCCCCCGCAGGGGCGTCTGCGCAAGTAGGCGTTTCGCGTGTTGCGACACCACGGACCCGAGCACACGGGGGCTGGACCCTCCCGCGTCTAACCGTGCGCGGCTTAACCGTGTCCGGGGAAAAGGGGATCCTGGAGGTTGAGCCGAAGCCGGGTGTTTGGACCTTTATGGCCCCCTGGCGGAGGCAACACACCTCTTTGGCCTCGGCTTCACGTAGACGGCACCCACGGACTGACCCACCCGGGGGGAATCGATAGTTGCCTTTTCCTATCCTCCTCTTCAATCTTCTTCTTTTTCTCTCACTTTCAATCTATCCTGTCTTCTTTCACTTCCTTTTACTTCCGATCTTCCAGGCAGCGAGGGTTAACCTTGTGTAGTTATCCAACCTTGGGTATATTATATTAGGTTATAGCGGCGATGCATGGCTGGCGTCTGCAGGTATCTTTCCAACCTAGTAGCGTCCCCTTGTTGGGCCCGGTGGTGGGTGGCCACCATCGCCGCCGAACTGTTGAAAGCTTATATGGCAAACGCTTCCCCCCCCCCTCAAAGATCGCCCCCTCAAAAGGGGGCGCACCGAAGCACCTTTCCAGTTCTTTTTGAAAGAAAACCAAGAAACCTACCCAAAGTACCACGTCCTTCACAGCGAAGGCAACACAACCGTAAGAAAACTGTCAGCATTTCTAGTGTCTAAATGCCTAGCAAATACGATTGGTCCTAACTACAAAGCATCAAAGATGGCCAGCGGAGACCTCCTCGAACTGATCAAGAAAGAACAAGTTGAGAAACTCACTGAACTTACTAGTATCGGTGACATGAACGTGACAGTCTCTCCACTTCTCTCACTGAACACAAGCAGGGGAGTAATATCAGAAGATTTCCTGAACCTTAGCGACGAAGAGCTCCTTGAAGGATTTCAAGATCAAAACGTAATCAAAGTACAAATAATAACACTCCGACGCAACGACCAACAAATCCCCACAAAACATGTGATACTCACATTTGGAACCAGTAGCGTGCCCAGTTCACTCGTGGCAGGATACTTGAAAATCAACGTGCGACCGTACATACCGAATCCGAGGCGGTGCTTCAAGTGCCAGAGGTTCGGGCATGCCTCAATCATGCAGAGGCAAAGAAACATGCGCCAAGCTTAGTGCCAACGACCATCCTTCTGACAATTGCAATGTCTCAGCACTTTGTGTCAATTGCAAGGGAGACCACCCAGCTTACTCACGGAGCTGCCCTTGCTGGAAAAAAGAAATCATCGCAATCACTGTAAAAGAAGAAAATCTCATTCTATGAAGCGAGGAAAAGGCTAGGGCACTTACCTCAACTTAGCTATGCCAGTGTGGCGCGGCAGGAGGCAGCACCACACCTGTTTCAGGAGTCTACAGGGTCAGCGCGCGGTACTCCTGCAGACTCCACCGCCCCCTTGGTGGTAGCAGCCAGTGCTGCTCCACCATCATCGAATACCGGCCGGCAGACCGCTGTGTCGCAGGGCCCAAAGTTGAACAGAGCCCCAAGGCCCGAGACGCGCGTTTCGGCGCCTGGCTCTCGATCATCCAGCGCCTCGGAGAAGGCGCTGGAGGTCGACCCGAAAACCCCGGCGCCATTGACGCCAAAAGATCCGTGCTCCCAGGAGCGGCTCCGCAGGGGCGTCTGCGCAAGCAGGCGTTTGGTGAGTTGCGCCACCACGTACCCGAGCACATGGAGGTTGGACCCTCCCGCGTGTAGCGGTGCGCGGCTTAGCCGTGTCTGGGGAAAGGGGGATCCTGGGGGTTGAGCCGATGCCGGGTGTTTTGGACCTTTTAGGCCCCCCGGCGGAGGCAACACACCTCTTCGGCCTCTGCTTCACATAGACGGCACCCCTGCGCTGACCCACCCAGGGGAAATCGGCAGTTGCCTTTCCCTGGCCTCCTCTTAAATCTTCGTCTTTCTTTCTCACTTTCAATCTATCCTGTCTTCTTTTCACTTCCTTTTACTTCCGTTTTCCCAGGCAGCTAGGGTTAACCTTGTGTGGGTAGCCAAACTTGGATATTCCATATTTGGTTATAGTAGTGGCGTACAGCCGGCGTTTGCAGGACCAATCTTTTCCAGGTATTGCAGCGTCCCCTTGTTGGGCTCCATGGTGGGTGGCTGGCGCTGCTGCCGAACATTCACCTATACTTATGGCAAGTTCTTTCTCCCCACTCACTGATCGCCGTCTGAAACGAGGGCGCACCGAATATGTTTTCCAGTTTTTTGGACGTCAAACACAGAACTTTCCCCGATTTCATGTGATCCACTCAGAAAAAACAGACAAATCAGTACGAACAATCTCACCTTTCCTTGTGTCAAAGACTCTGACTGATAATTTTGGACCAGGCTATAAAATAGCATCCAGGATGGCAAGCGGGGATCTCCTCTTGGAGCTCCGTGATATGAAACAATACGAGAAACTACCCAACCTAGTGGCATTTGGAGAAGCTCAAGTAACAGTAACCCCGCACCGTACCATGAATATTACCCGTGGAGTTGTATCAGATGATCTGTTGCAGCTGAATGAAGCTTAAGTACTGGAGGGCTTCAGTGAGCAGAATTTAATCAATGTTAAACGGATCAAGATGAGGCGCGACGGCAAGGAAATCCAGACCAAGCATCTGATACTTACTTTTAACTCGAGTGTTCTGCCCGAAACCATCGAGGCCGGATACATCAAGCTTCGTGTTAGGCCATACGTGCCAAATCCTCTACGATGTTTCAAATGCCAGCGGTTCGGCCATAGTTCACAGAACTGTCAAGGCCGCCAAACTTGTGCGAAATGCAGTGCTTCTGAACACTCCTCCGAGTCTTGTGAAAGCTCTCTACATTGTGTTAACTGTCCCCGCAGGGGCGTCTGTGTAAGCAGACGTTTGGTGTGTTGCGACACCACGGACCCGAGCACATGGGGGTCGGACCCTCCCGCGTGTAGCCGTGCGCGGCTTAGCCGTGTCCGGGGAAAAGAGGATCCTGGGGGTTGAGCCGATGCCGGGTGTTTGGACCGTTATGGCCCCCCGGCGGAGGCAACACACCTCTTTGGCCTCCGCTTCACGTAGACGGCACCCCCGGACTGACCCACTCGGGGGAAATTGGTAGTTGCCTTTTCCTATCCTTCTCTCCAATCTTCGTCTTTCTCTCTCACTTTTAATCTTTCCTGTCTCCTCCTCTCTTCTATTTACTTCCACATTTCCTGGCGGCAAGGGTTAACCCTGTGTATTATATCCTACCTTGGGTATATTATATTAGGTTATAGCGGCGATGCATGGCTGGCGTCTGCAGGTATCTTTCCAACCTAGTAGCGTCCCCTTGTTGGGCCCGGTGGTGGGTGGCCACCATCGCCGCCGAACTGTTGAAAGCTTATATGGCAAACGCTTCCCCCCCCCCTCAAAGATCGCCCCCTCAAAAGGGGGCGCACCGAAGCACCTTTCCAGTTCTTTTTGAAAGAAAACCAAGAAACCTACCCAAAGTACCACGTCCTTCACAGCGAAGGCAACACAACCGTAAGAAAACTGTCAGCATTTCTAGTGTCTAAATGCCTAGCAAATACGATTGGTCCTAACTACAAAGCATCAAAGATGGCCAGCGGAGACCTCCTCGAACTGATCAAGAAAGAACAAGTTGAGAAACTCACTGAACTTACTAGTATCGGTGACATGAACGTGACAGTCTCTCCACTTCTCTCACTGAACACAAGCAGGGGAGTAATATCAGAAGATTTCCTGAACCTTAGCGACGAAGAGCTCCTTGAAGGATTTCAAGATCAAAACGTAATCAAAGTACAAATAATAACACTCCGACGCAACGACCAACAAATCCCCACAAAACATGTGATACTCACATTTGGAACCAGTAGCGTGCCCAGTTCACTCGTGGCAGGATACTTGAAAATCAACGTGCGACCGTACATACCGAATCCGAGGCGGTGCTTCAAGTGCCAGAGGTTCGGGCATGCCTCAATCATGCAGAGGCAAAGAAACATGCGCCAAGCTTAGTGCCAACGACCATCCTTCTGACAATTGCAATGCTCCAGCACTTTGTGTCAATTGCAAGGGAGACCACCCAGCTTACTCACGGAGCTGCCCTTGCTGGAAAAAAGAAATCATCGCAATCACTGTAAAAGAAGAAAATCTCATTCTATGAAGCGAGGAAAAGGCTAGGGCACTTACCTCAACTTAGCTATGCCAGTGTGGCGCGGCAGGAGGCAGCACCACACCTGTTTCAGGAGTCTACAGGGTCAGCGCGCGGTACTCCTGCAGACTCCACCGCCCCCTTGGTGGTAGCAGCCAGTGCTGCTCCACCATCATCGAATACCGGCCGGCAGACCGCTGTGTCGCAGGGCCCAAATTTGAACAGAGCCCCAAGGCCCGAGACGCGCGTTTCGGCGCCTGGCTCTCGATCATCCAGCGCCTCGGAGAAGGCGCTGGAGGTCGACCCGAAAACCCCGGCGCCATTGACGCCAAAAGATCCGTGCTCCCAGGAGCGGCTCCGCAGGGGCGTCTGCGCAAGCAGGCGTTTGGTGAGTTGCGCCACCACGTACCCGAGCACATGGAGGTTGGACCCTCCCGCGTGTAGCCGTGCGCGGCTTAGCCGTGTCTGGGGAAAGGGGGATCCTGGGGGTTGAGCCGATGCCGGGTGTTTTGGACCTTTTAGGCCCCCCGGCGGAGGCAACACACCTCTTCGGCCTCTGCTTCACATAGACGGCACCCCTGGGCTGACCCACCCAGGGGAAATCGGCAGTTGCCTTTCCCTGGCCTCCTCTTAAATCTTCGTCTTTCTTTCTCACTTTCAATCTATCCTGTCTTCTTTTCACTTCCTTTTACTTCCGTTTTCCCAGGCAGCTAGGGTTAACCTTGTGTGGGTAGCCAAACTTGGATATTCCATATTTGGTTATAGTAGTGGCGTACAGCCGGCGTTTGCAGGACCAATCTTTTCCAGGTATTGCAGCGTCCCCTTGTTGGGCTCCATGGTGGGTGGCTGGCGCTGCTGCCGAACATTCACCTATACTTATGGCAAGTTCTTTCTCCCCACTCACTGATCGCCGTCTGAAACGAGGGCGCACCGAATATGTTTTCCAGTTTTTTGGACGTCAAGCACAGAACTTTCCCCGATTTCATGTGATCCACTCAGAAAAAACAGACAAATCAGTACGAACAATCTCACCTTTCCTTGTGTAAAAGACTCTGACTGATAATTTTGGACCAGGCTATAAAATAGCATCCAGGATGGCAAGCGGGGATCTCCTCTTGGAGCTCCGTGATATGAAACAATACGAGAAACTACCCAACCTAGTGGCATTTGGAGAAGCTCAAGTAACAGTAACCCCGCACCGTACCATGAATATTACCCGTGGAGTTGTATCAGATGATCTGTTGCAGCTGAATGAAGCTTAAGTACTGGAGGGCTTCAGTGAGCAGATTTTAATCAATGTTAAACGGATCAAGATGAGGCGCGACGGCAAGGAAATCCAGACCAAGCATCTGATACTTACTTTTAACTCGAGTGTTCTGCCCGAAACCATCGAGGCCGGATACATCAAGCTTCGTGTTAGGCCATACGTGCCAAATCCTCTACGATGTTTCAAATGCCAGCGGTTCGGCCATAGTTCACAGAACTGTCAAGGCCGCCAAACTTGTGCGAAATGCAGTGCTTCTGAACACTCCTCCGAGTCTTGTGAAAGCTCTCTACATTGTGTTAACTGTCCCCGCAGGGGCGTCTGTGTAAGCAGACGTTTGGTGTGTTGCGACACCACGGACCCGAGCACATGGGGGTCGGACCCTCCCACGTGTAGCCGTGCGCGGCTTAGCCGTGTCCGGGGAAAAGAGGATTCTGGGGGTTGAGCCGATGCCGGGTGTTTGGACCGTTATGGCCCCCCGGCGGAGGCAACACACCTCTTTGGCCTCCGCTTCACGTAGACGGCACCCCCGGAATGACCCACTCGGGGGAAATCGGTAGTTGCCTTTTCCTATCCTTCTCTCCAATCTTCGTCTTTCTCTCTCACTTTTAATCTTTCCTGTCTCCTCCTCTCTTCTATTTACTTCCACATTTCCTGGCGGCAAGGGTTAACCCTGTGTATTATATCCTACCTTGGGTATACATATATTAGGTTATAGTGGCGGTGTATAGCTGGCGTCGGCAGGTTTCTCCAAACCTGACGCGTCCCCTGGTTGGGCTCGGAGGTGGGTGGCTACCACCGCCGCCGAATATCCAAGAAACTTTATGGAATCATCATTCCCTCCCTTAACAGATCGCCGTCATAAAAGAGGGCGCACCGATGCATCATTTGAATTTACATTCAGAAGCAATGTCCCAACATTTGTAAAATACTATGTGATCCACAGTGTAGGAAACACTTCCGCGAGGAAGCTTTCCCCATTTTTGATGGCAAAGATTTAGACACAAGAACTCGGACCAGCCTACAAGGCTTCAAAGATGTCTAGTGGAGATATACTCCTTGAACTGAAAGAAAAACAACAAGTAGAGAAGCTTTTGGATGTCACCAGTATCGGTGATGTAGCAGTAACGATTTCACCCCATCGCTCACTAAACACGAGCCGGGGCGTGATCTCTGAGGAAGACTTCATGAATTTGAGTGATGAGGAACTCCTTGAGGGTTTCCAGGAGCAAGGCGTCACAAAAGTTCAGAGAATCGTCCTTCGACGAAACAACCAAGAAATTCCCACAAAGCATGCCATTCTCACATTTGCTACCAGCACATTGCCCAGTTCCCTTGAGGCTGGCTACGTCAAGGTCAATGTCAGGCCATATATCCCCAATCCTAGACGATGCTTTAAATGCCAAAGGTTTGGCCATGCTTCTCCTTCTTGCAGAGGCAAAGCAACATGTGCAAAATGCAGCTCAAACGATCATGAATCCGACAAATGTAATTCTTCTCCACAGTGCACAAACTGCAAAGGTGATCACCCTGCTTACTCACGGTCATGTCCCGTCTGGAAAAAAGAAAAAGAAGTCATTGCAATCACAGTCAAAGAAAAAATATCGTTCTATGAAGCTAGAAAACGCCTATGACTTTTACCAAAACTAAGCTATGCCAATGTGGTGCATCAGGGGGCAGCGCCACATAGGCCCCGGGAGCCTACAGGGTCTACTAGCAGTAGCCCTGCGGTGGCTCCTCCAGCCCCCATGGTGGCGGCAGCCAGTGCTGCCCCATCGCTTTCAAAGGCTCCGGAGATCCCGGTCTCGCAGGGCCTTAAAACAACTCGTCCATCAAGGCCTGAGGCACGTGCCTCAGCGTCAACCCTTCGGTCCTCCAGCGCTTCTGCAATGGAGGTCGATACCAAAACACCGGTTTCATTGACACCGAAGGACCAACGCTCTCTCGAGCGCACAAAGAGGGATAAACTCCCAGTAACCGCTCCTAAAAAGGACAGGTAACCTAAGGGTTACCGTTCAAATCCACTGTCCACATTTAAAACATATGTCACCTATAATTTGTATTTCAGAACCAATTATCATTTAAGCATTCTCATTTCTGTTCCATCATGGCTTTTATTATACAGTGGAACTGCAGAGGTCTACTACATAACTTAGGTGACATAAAAGACATCATAAACAGTTTTTCCCCAGTTGCCTTTTGTTTACAAGAAACAAATCTAGGCCCCCAAAATCAGAATATTTTGAAAGGCTTTTCTGTCTTTCGAAAAGACCGGGCAAACACTAGCCGACTGTGTGGAGGAGTTGCCGTTGTCGTGAAGGGCGGCACTCCCACCCGTGAAGTTAAACTGAATACTCCATTCGAAGCGGTTGCCGTCACTATTCTCTCTTTTAAAACTTTGACAGTTTGTTCTATATACATCCCACCTCACGAAAGTGTAAGCCTTAAAGAACTTGAAAAACTCATAGAACATCTACCAGACCCATTTATAATTGTAGGAGATTTTAATGCTCATTGTACTCTTTGGGGAAGTGAGAAGACTGACCAAAGAGGACAACTCATAGAAGATTTTATTCTGTCTAACAACATCTGTCTTTTAAACTCGGGAGCACCTACTTACTTTTCACCTACATCACGTAATTTTAGCTGTCTTGATTTATCTTTATGTTCACCTTCTCTTTTTATAGATTTTAGCTGGGAAGTGTTGGACAATTAATACGGCAGTGACCACTTACCTGCCATAATTAAACTGTCATCAACTTTACCCATCATCACCTGCAGGCCGCGTCGTTGGAAACTCCAACTGGCAGACTGGACGCTTTTTACAGAAGCTGCCAAACTAGAAGAAAACTTTTCAGCCGATCTAGGCATCGATGAAATTAATGAAACATTTACGACTATCATAATCACAGCAGCGGAAAGAGCCATACCCCAATCTACAGGACAATATGCAAAGAAACTAAACCCGTGGTGGACAGAGGAATGTTCCAAAGCAAAAAAAAGAACAGAATAAGGCCTGGGGCAATCTTCGTAGATACCCGACATATAAAAACCTAATTATTTTCAAACAGAAAAAAGCCCATGCACGATACATCCGTAGACAAGCTGAAAAAAACTCTTGGCAGGAATACGTCTCCTCAATTAACAGTTCAGTCTCCTCCAAACGCATGTGGGAACAGGTAAAGAAATTCAAAGGGGATTACTCGTCCTACACAATTCCCTTACTCTCAAATCCTGGTACACAAACAACACTCGACGAACAAGCAAACATTCTGGGGGAACACTTCTACAAAGTATCAAGTTCAGCCAACTACACGGACACATTTTTAACATACAAAAACTCTGCTGAAAGACAAAGATTACCAACAACAGGTGCTTCTGATGAGCCGTACAATGCTCCCCTCACACTCCCAGAATTAAATAGCGTACTTTCTGCTGGAAAGAAAACTGCAGTTGGTATGGACCGTATTCACTACACCATGCTTGCCCACTTGTCACAAACATCTATCAAAGCATTACTAAAATTCTTTAACAAGATTTGGGAAACTGGAGAAATGCCGAAAGCATGGAAAAACGCCATAATCATACCTTTCCTAAAATCTGGAAAGCCAGCTACATCCCCCAGCAGTTACCGCCCCATTGCTCTCACCAGCTGTTTGGCAAAGTCATACGAATGTGTTGTGAACACCAGGCTAACTTTCACCCTCGAAATAGAAAAGTCCTTAAACATACATCAATGTGGTTACAAAAAGGGTTGTTCTACAACTGATCACCTTGTCCGACTTGAACATGAAATACGCAATGCCTTTTTACACAAACAACACTGCCTAGCTGTCTTTTTCGACTTGGAGAAGGCATATGATACCACATGGAGATATGGCATTTTGAGGGACTTGGCAGACCTAGGGATTCGGGGCAGAATGCTCAAGTGCCTATCTGATTTTATGTCCGATCGAACATTTCAGGTGCGTCTTGGTAGGGTTCTGTCACGCGTATTCACCCAGGAAAACGGTGTGCCTCAGGGCTGTGTTTTAAGTACAACACTGTTTGTTGTCAAAATGAATTCTGTCAACAAAGTCATGCCTTCTACCCTTATGCACTCTCTTTACGTTGATGACCTCCAGATTGCTTTCCGCGCATCTAACATGACAACGTGTGAACGGCAGATTCAAATCACCCTAAACAAACTGACACTATGGGCTAATAAAAACGGCTTCCGTTTCTCATCCGAAAAAACTGTTGCCGTGGTGTTTTCTCAGAAGAGGGGCTTACAACCTGACCCCACCCTAACACTAAATGGAATAGTACTGCCAGTCAAACAAGAGCAAAAGTTCTTAGGGGTAATATTCGATAAAAAGCTAAATTTTCTTTCACACATTAACAACCTAAAGGTTAAAACAAATAAGGCCCTTAATGTCCTGAAAGTCCTGTCCCGGAAGCACTGGGGCTCTGACCGCAAATGCCTCCTTCATATTTATCGTTCCTTGGTACGTAGCAAATTGGACTACGGGTGCATAACGTATGGTTCAGCCAGACAATCGTACCTTAAGCGGTTAGATCCCGTTCATAATAAAGGACTACGCTTAGCAACCGGTGCCTATAGGACCTCACCCGTTCCCAGCTTGTATTCCGAGAGCAACGAGCCGGCTTTAGACCACAGAAGAACGCAACTCATGTTGACATACGTTCTAAGAGTTCGCTCATCGCCAGACCACATTTGCCACAACATTATCACACACTGCGAGAAACGACTACACTACATGAACAAGCCAAATGCTATGAAACCACTTATACTTAGATTTGAAGAAAAAGTACTCAACTACAATGTCCCTACTGAAACGCTTTCTGTCATGCAAAGACCAACCAGATTAGCACCTTGGAACGATTTCACAAAATTTCTAGATTTTTCGTTAACGCATCTAAAAAAACAAGATATGCCTCGTGAATTTATACTACAGGAATTTCGCACAGTGCAAGACACATACGACACTTACACGGAATTTTACACCGATGGCTCGAAGACGCCCATTTATGTCGGAAGCAGCGTGGTTCAAGGTATGTGGGAACAGACAGTTAGACTACCACAGTTTGTATCAGTTTTCACTGCTGAGTGTTATGCCTTATGGATGGCAGTACAAAAGATTATAAGCACTAAACACGAAAAATCTGTAATTTATACAGACTCTTTAAGTGCACTTAAAGCCCTGAATATGCAATCACAATACGAACCCATCATTGGCAATATCCTAAACACACTAACACATCTAAGTGAAGGCCAGATTATTCGTTTCTGCTGGGTGCCAAGCCATGTGGGGATCCCAGGAAATGAAAAGGCGGATGAATGTGCTGCAACGGCAAAATATATGAATACTTCAAAAGTTAATATACCTGCTAGGGACGGGATTCAAGCAGTTCGCAAGGCACTCCTTTCAAACTGGCAACGCGAATGGCAACTGAAAGATAACAACAAACTTCAACTTATTAAACCTGTCCGTGGAGAGTGGAAGACATGCTATCATCAAGAACGTTTCATCGAAGTAATACTTTGTCGCCTTCGGATAGGCCACACACACATGACACATAATTACCTTTTGACAGAGGAGGAACAGCCAACATGTGATAAATGCCATGAACCATTAACAGTAATACACATTTTAATCACTTGTCCGCATCTCGAAATTGTTAGGAAAAAGTACTTCCGAGTTTTGTATAAGTCACACACTCCACTTCACCCGATGTTGCTATTAGGAGATGATGCACTGGTACCTCTGACTGACGTGTTAAGTTTCTTTGACGAAACAGGGTTTTTAAGTAAGTTTTAATTAAAGTGTATGCTCCATCTACAAAGGAAATTTTATCATCCTGTGTCTGGCGCAGCATAGCCGTAGCCGCTTTTGCGCCAATAAATCCAACTTAACTAACTATTGTGTTAACTGTGATGGGGAGCACGCCGCCTACTCGCGGTCGTGCCCAACCTGGAAAAAAGAAAAGGAAATAGTAACTATTAAAGTAAAGGAAAACATAACTTCCAAGGAGGCACGCAGGCGGGTATTGCACCTGCCAAAAACCAGCTTTGCCGAAGTGGCGCGTCAGGGGGCAGCGCCACAACGGCTCCCGGCGGCTGTCTGGCACACGCGTAGTGGGCCGGCGGTGACGCCATCCGCCCCCTCGGCGACTGCAGCTAGCGCTGCTCCGCCATCTCAGAACAAGGGGCCATCGACCTCCGGGCTGGTGGCCTCCAAGGTCTCGTCCCTCGAGACGAGGCCTTCACGTCAAACTAACCGCTCGCAAGAGCGCGTGTCCAGCGCCTCGCAAGAGGACATGGACACAACACCAAGCGAGAGGGTGCAGCCAGTGCCTAAGGAGCGGCGAGATTCCATCGACCGCTCCAAAAAAGAAAAATCTTGAGTCACGGCTCCTGGAAAGGGCCCGTGAGCTAACTTTGTATTCTTGAACGCACAGCCCAAACACACATTCAAAATGGACACACAAATTTTACAGTGGAATGTGAGAGGACTTCTCCACAACCTCGACGATATTAGGGAACTCCTTAATAAATATAACCCAAAAGTGCTGTGTGTTCAGGAAACACATCTAAAACCCACACAAACTTCCTCAGACAATATGCTATCTTCCGTAAAGACCGTAACGTTGCTGTTGCATCCTCTGGATGTGTAGCAATAATTGTGGATAGATGTGTTGCTTGCCAGAATCTCTCTCTTCAGACACCACTTGAGGCGGTGTCCGTGCGAGCGATACTCTTCAACAAGTTGGTAACCATCTGTTCTATTTACATACCGCCAGACTACAAACTCAGCAAAACGGAATTTTATACGTTAACTGACCAGCTCCCGGAACCATACATTATTGCCGGTGGTTTTAATGCTCACAGCACTTTGTGGGGAGATTCCTGGTGTGACGCCAGGGGTAGGCTTATAGAGAACTTTCTAATAACCTCTGGTGCATGTCTGTTTAACAAAAAAGAGCCCACATATTACAACATCCACCATAATTCATTTTCTTCCATAGATTTAACGATTGGCTCTGCTACCCTTCTTCCCTATATAGAATGGAATGTCGTTAAAAATCCATTCGGGAGCGACCACTTTCCTGTGACACTGACTCTGATAGAGGAGCATGACAGTCCTCCCCATGCCCCCCGTTGGAAAATAAAATCAGCTGACTGGAAAGGTTTTAAAGAGTCAACGTACTTATCACCAGATTTTATCAACGATTTTAGTATTGACGACGCAGTAGCATATTTTACTGGTTTTATACTCCACGCAGCTGAAAAAATCATTCCACAAACAAAAGGCCTCTCATGTAAAAGACGGGTTCCCTGGTGGAATGAGGAGTGCAGACTGGCGCGAAAGAAACAGAACAAAGCGTGGGGCGCATTGCGTCGCGCCCCGACTGCCGAAAATCTTATCGAATTTAAACTCGTAAAATCACAGGGAAGGCGTACGCGGCGACAGGCAAGGAGGACTAGCGGGAAGAGGTTTCTCTCTCGTATAACATCCTATACCCAAGAGAGTAAAGTATGGAATGGCCTAAGAAAGCTAAAGGGGCAGCAAATCCACCCATTACCTTTAGTTGACGACCATGGGAATACCTTGGAAGACCCCGCAGGGGCGTCTGCGTCAGCAGGCGTTTGGTGTGTTGCGACACCACGGACCCGAGCACACGAGGGTTGGACCCTCCCGCGTGCCGCCGTGGGTGGCTTAGCCGTGTCCGGGGAAAAGGGGATCCTGGGAGTTGAGCCGAAGCCGGGTGTTTGGACCTTTATGGCCCCTCGGCAGAGGCAACACACTCCTTTGGCCTCTGCTTCACGTAGACGGCACCCCTGGGCTGACCCACCCAGGGGAAATCGGCAGTTGCCTTTTCCTATCCTCCTCTTAAATCTTCGTCTTTCTCTCTCACTTTCAATCTATCCTGTCTTCTTCTCTCTTCTATTTACTTCTGATCTTCTGGGCAGCGAGGGTTAACCTTGTGTGCGATAACCAACCTTGGTTATACATATTGGGTTATAGTGGCTGTGTACTGCTGGCGCTGGTAGGCTTTGTGTACACAGAATCTTGCCTCGTCCCCATTGTTGGGCTCCGTGGTGGGCGGCTGGCACAGCTGCCGAAAATTAAATACATTTATGGCTTTAAGCTCATTCCCAAAGCTGCCTGATCGCTCTCTTTTGAAAAGAGGGCGCACCGATGAACCTTTAAACTTTTTCGCCAAGAGCAAAGAGATCTTCCCACGTTTCCACGTGATCCATGCTGAATCCTCCCAAAAGACTCTAAGAACCCTATCTCCTTTTGTTGTCGCGAAGTGCCTCACCGACATTCTGGGCCCAGGATACAAAATTACGAAAATGGCCAGTGGCGACCTTCTCCTTGAAGTGCGTGACAAAATCCAACATGACAAACTGACAAATCTTGTTTCATTTGGTGACACTCAAATCTCAGTAAACCCTCATCGTTCCCTCAACAGCACACGAGGTGTAGTTTCAGAACAGGACCTACTAGAATTGACAGAGAATTAAGATCCGGCGAGACGATAAGGAAATTCCGACAAAACACCTGATTCTCACTTTTTGTACCAGCACACTCCCCGAACAAATTGAAACAGGCTACATCAAACTCAATGTCAGACCCTATATACCAAATCCCCGACGCTGTTTTAAGTGCCAAAGATTCGGTCACGGCTCTCAGAGCTGCCGCGGCCGTACCACCTGTGCAAAGTGTGCGTCGCATGACCACCCCGCGGACAACTGCAACGACCCACCCCACTGTGCAAACTGTGAGAGTGAACACCCGGCATATTCACGCTCCTGTCCCACATGGAAAAAAGAAAAAGAAATTATAACGCTCAAAGTAAAACAAACCATCTCCTTCAAAGAAGCACGAAAACGCCTCTCATTTGCGGGGCCTTCTTTCTCCGAACTGGCACGGCAGGGGGCACTGCCACAACGGTTCTCGGCGGCCGTTCGGACCACGCAGAGTGGACCGGCGTTAGCGTCACCCGCCCCCACTGCGGTATCAGCTAGTGCTGTTCCGCCAGCTAGCAAGCAGAGCCAGCAGCCCTCCGGGCCTGCGGGCTCTAGGACTTCTAGGGCCTCTGCTCGCGCAGAGAAGCCCGAATCACCCGCGAGCGTACACCGCGAGCGGGCATCCAGCGCCTCGGCGGAGGCGATGGATACATCGCCAAGTGGATCGGCGTTTCAGACGCCGAAGGATCGGCGCAGCTCTCAGGAGCGCGCAAAAAAAGACAAACCCCGCATCACGGGGCCTGCAAAGGGCCCTGTGGGCTAATTTAGTTTTTTTCTCTTAAACACACAGCACAAACTACTGTAAACATGGATACACAAATATTACATTGGAACATCAGAGGTCTCCTCCACAACCTCGATGACGCCAAGGAACTCTTATGTAAGCTTAATCCCAAGGTGCTGTGTGTACAGAAGACATATCTAAAACCCACACAGACAGGCTTTCTCCCGCAATTTGCTATCTTCCGCAAGGACCGTGACGACGCCAACACCTCGTCCGGTGGTGTTGCAATAATAGTTGATAAATCCGTCGCATGAAGAGCTCTAGATCTTCGAACGCCTCTTGAGGCAGTTGCGATTCGAGCCTTACTGCTTGGAAAACTAGTCACTATTTGTTCTCTCTACATACCACCTAATTATCGACTCCAAAGAACAGAACTTGAGGGATTAATAGATGCCCTGCCACATCCTTACATATTGGTTGGCGATTTCAACGCACACAATACACTTTGGGGAGACTCCCGATGTGACTCACGAGGCCGAATAATAGAACAAATCCTGCTCTCTTCAGGTGCCTGCGTGCTAAACAGGAAACAACCAACATATTACAGCATTGCACATAATACATACAGTTCCATAGACCTAAGCGTAGCATCCCCGACCTTAGTACCCTTATTAGAATGGAATGTTATTATGAACCCCTATGGCAGTGATCATTTTCCTGTGTGCCTTAAATCTACAAGAGAACATCATCCTCCCCCACACGCGCCTCGATGGAAAATTGCGTCCGCAGACTGGGAAAAATTTAAGACAATGACGCACATGCCTCGTAATGCTCTTAGCGATTTTAATATAGACGATGCTGTTGCTTATTTTACCGCTTTTATCATTGACTGCGCATTAGAGTGCATCCCACAAACGAATGGTACTCCAAAGAAACGGCGAGTGCCCTGGTGGAACGAGGACTGCAGGAATGCGCGGAAAAAACAGAATAAGGCTTGGGGCATGCTACGCCAGTCTCCAACAACTGAGAACCTCATTAACTTCAAACGTATAAAATCCCAAGGAAGACGAATACGGCGCATTGCTAGGAGAGAAAGCTGGGAAAAATATATCTCTAGCATTAATTCCTACACGCAAGAAGGAAAAGTATGGAACCGGCTGACAAAAACAATAGGTCGTCAACCCTACCTCCTGCCTTTGGTCGATAACCAAGGCAACAACCTTGAACACCAGGCGAATGCTCTTGGACAGTATTTCGAGCAAGTGTCCAGCTCCGACCACTATTCAGAGTCATTCCTTAAAGAAAAACAATTAGCAGAAAGCAGGCCGCTGAACAGGAAATGTAATGAAAATGAACTGTACAACCGTCCGTTTAGTGTTGCCGAGTTCAGAAATTCCATAAACAATTGTCAAAGCTCTGCCCCCGGAGCCGACAGGATTATGTATGAGATGATAAGGCATCTTCACTCTGACGCTGAAATGGCGCTGCTGTCCCTCTTTAACACTATTTGGGCGGCTGGGTACCTTCCACTCGTATGGAGAGAAGCCATCGTAGTACCCATTCTAAAACAAGGTAAAGATCCATCCTCAGTGGAAAGTTACCGCCCCATTGCTTTAACTAGTTGCCTTTGCAAACTTTACGAAAAAATGATAAACCGCAGGCTTTTACACTTCCTTGAAACAAATAAACTGCTCGATCCGTATCAGTTCGGTTTTAGAGAAGGCCGTTCCACGACAGACAGTCTTGTTCGCTTAGAAGCAAACATCCGTGACGCCTTTATTCACAAACAGTTCTTTCTGTCTGTCTTCCTCGACATGGAAAAAGCGTATGATACAACGTGGCGGTATGGAATATTGCGAGATCTCTCAGAAATTGGTATCCGCGGGAAAATGTTTAACATAATTGAAAGCTACTTATCAAATCGCACTTTCCGTGTTAGAGTTGGTAATGCTCTATCCAGACAATTCACACAGGAAACTGGGGTGCCACAGGGAGGTGTACTCAGCTGTACGCTTTTTATCATAAAAATGAACTCCTTACGTTCAGCAATACCGCGCGGCATGTTTTATTCTGTATATGTAGATGATGTACAGATCGGCTTCAAGTCATGTAACCTCGCAATTTGTGAACGACACATCCAATTAGGTCTTAACAAAGTGTCTAAATGGGCCAGTGAAAATGGCTTTAAACTTAATCCCAATAAAAGCTCCTGTGTTCTATTCACACGGAAGAGAGGACTGGCCGCAGATCCCAATATAGAGTTAAATCGACAGCGCATACCTGTGCACACAGAACACCAATTTTTGGGCATCATTCTGGACAAAACGCTAACTTTCATTCCACACCTAAAAATATTAAGCAGAAATGCCTTAAAACAATGAATATTCTGAAAATCTTGTCGCATGCGACATGGGGCAGTGACAGGAAATGCCTTATGAACGTATACAAAAGCCTTATACGTACGCGCCTTGACTACGGGGCCGTGGTGTACCAGTCGGCCACTCCAAGCGCTCTAAAGATGCTTGACCCTATCCATCATCTAGGTATCCGCCTGGCGACCGGTGCCTTCAGGACGAGTCCTGTAGAGAGTCTCTACGTTGAAGCTAACGAGTGGTCACTTCATCTTCAGAGGTCATACTCTAGTTTCATTTACTTTCTGAAAGTCAACGCGAACCGCGACCATCCCTCTTACGAAGCCATAAACGACATGACATCTGTAACGCTGTTTGCTAATCGACCTGCAGCTAGAGAACCATTTGCTCTGCGCGTAAGAAAGCTTTCTGAGGAAATGGGAGTTCAGATTCTTGAGCAAAACCTTATGGTACCAGCGAAGCGATTGCCACCGTGGCAGTGGCAGCTCATAGAATGCGATACATCGTTCGTAGAGATTACAAAGCATGCTCCAGAGGCACATATAAGAATGCATTTCCTAGAACTCCAGTCCAAGTACTCATGCACAGAATTTTACACCCCCCGCAGGGGCGTCTGCGCAAGCAGGCGTTTGGTGAGTCGCGCCACCACGTACCCGAGCACACGAGGGTTGGACCCTCCCGCGTCTAACCGTGCGCGGCTTAGCCGTGTCCGGGGAAAAGGGGATCCTGGGGGTTGAGCCGACGCTGAGTGTTTGGACCTTTAAGGCCCCTCAGCAGAGGCAACACACCCCTTTGGCCTCGGCTTCACGTAGACGGCACCCCCGGACTGACCCACCCGGGGGAAATCGGTGGTCGCCTTTTCCTATCCCCCTCTCCAACCTTTTGCTTTCCTGTCTCCTTTCTTTAACTATCCTATCATCTCTTCTCTTCTGTCACTTCCTAATTTTCATAGGCGGCTTGGGTTAACCTTGTGTATGTGCCCTCCCTTGGGTACAATATATTAGGTTATAGTGGCAATGTACGGTTGGCGCCTGCAGCCTTACGCGTTAAGCACTGCAGCGTCCCCTAGTTGGGCTCCGTGATGGGTGGCCGCCATTGCCGCCGAAATAAAACAAACCGTTATGGGAACGCCAGCATTTCCCCGCCTACTTGATCGTCACCCTCTAAAGAGGGGACGCACCGATGAACTTGGCCTGTATTCCAACCGACCAAAAGAAATCTATCCGAAATACCATGTTGTACACAGTGAAAATGCTTCAAAACCGGCCAGATCCATTTCTCCATTCATAGTTGCGAAATCTTTGACGGAAGCTTTAGGCTCAGGTTACAAAGTCATCAAAATGGCTAGCGGAGACCTTCTTCTTGAGGTCCCTCAGAAACAACAGTACGAGAAACTCGGCAACCTTGTGACTTTCGGCAACATACCAATTTCTGTATCACCACACCGATCAATGAATAGCTCACGTGGAGTCGTATCAGAAGCAGACCTCCTAGAATTATCAGAAGCAGAACTCCTGGAAGGGTGGAAAGATCAAAATGTCACCAATGTAAAACGTATCATCATGAGACGGGACAACAAAGAAATCCCCACCAAACATCTTGTCCTCACATTTGGATCTAGCGTTCTGCCTGAAACCATCGAAACAGGATACATTAGGTTAACTGTTCGACCATATGTCCCTAATCCTAGACGGTGCTTCAAATGCCAAAGATTTGGCCATGGCTCACAGAGCTGTCGTGGTCAAATAACTTGTGCAAGGTGTGGAGTACAGGGCCACTCCTCCGACAACTGTACTGGCACTCCTCACTGTGTGAACTGCAGTGGTGACCACGCATCCTACTCACGTTCCTGTCCAAACTGGAAAAAAGAAAAGAACATAATCACCCTAAAAGTCAAAGAAAATATTTCTTTCAAGGAAGCCCGTAAGAGGTGCTCACTTTTCCACAACACATCTTATGCTGATGCGGCGCGTCGGGGGGCAGCGTCGCAGCGGCCACTGCCACCTGCCCAGCCCGCACACAGCGAGCTGTCGCTTGTGGCCCCTGCCCCCGGGGTGGAAGGAGCTAAGCCTACCCCACCCAACCAGCAAACAAGCCCGGTTACCCTAGGGTTACCGGCACCACAACAGTCCAAGGAGGCATCCTGCGCTTCGCGTAGCGAACCGGCAGGACCGCCAGCAGCGCCCACGGTGGGTGCAGTCAAGGCTGCCTCATCCTCTCCGGCCCCTGCTGCCGCTGGCAACAGCCGGCGCAGCTCAGGCCCAAAGGCAGCCCCATCGACCTCCGGGCTGGTGGGCACAAAGGTCTCGTCCTTCGCGGCGAGACTTTCTCGCGAAATTTCTCGCTCGCAAGAGCGTGTGTCTAGCGCCTCACATGAGGCAATGGACACTACACCCATCCCGACGGCGCATCAAGCGCCTAAGGAGCGGCGAGGCTCCCTCGACCGCTTCAGAAAGGACAAATCCCGCGGTTCAGGGCCTGGAAAAGGTTCTATAATCTAAGGCAAAACTTCCTTTTTTGTACACACAGCACCAATTTTACTTTCAGTATGGATATACAAATCATACAGTGGAACGTCCGAGGCATTCTTAGGAACCTCGATGATGTGCAAGAACTTCTCCACGAACACAATCCAAAAGTGCTGTGTGTACAGGAAACTCACTTAAAATCGGAACATGCTAACTTTCTTCGACAGTATGTTACGTTTCGTAAAGACCGCGATGATGCTCTTGCATCTTCAGGCGGTGTTGCCATTATAATTCAGAAAAGCATAGCGTGTCAACGTCTACCGCTGCAAACGCCCCTCGAAGCAGTGGCAGTTCGACTTGTTCTCTTAAACAAACTCGTCACCATTTGCTCGCTTTACATACCCCCACATTACCACTTACACAAACATGAATTCCAGTCCCTAATAGACGAATTGCCAGAACCTTATCTTGTTCTTGGGGATCTCAATGCACACAGCGGACTGTGGGGCGACTCTCGCATCGATGCTCGAGGCCGTCTAATTGAAGGCTTTCTTTTCTCATCCGGTGCATGTCTGCTAAACAAAAAAGAACCTACATGTTATTGTCTTGCAAACAAAACTTTTTCTTCTATAGATCTCAGCATAGCTTCTCCATCCATATTACCCGAACTTCAATGGGGAGTTATAAAAAACCCTTACGGGAGCGACCATTTCCCAATACTGCTGAGAGCAACAAGACAACACGAATCTCCACCACATGCTCCCCGGTGGAAGGTCGATGTAGCGGACTGGGAGAAATACCAAACACTTACCAGTACGATCTCGTGGGCTGACATGTCTTCGCTCGAAATTGATGGTGCCGTCGAGTATTTTTCTAACTTGATAATTGATGCAGCTTCTAAATGTATCCCCCAAACAAGTGGACTTCCTAGCAAACGCCGTGTTCCATGGTGGAATGAACAATGCCGGAACGCGCGTAGGCAGCAGAACAAAGCATGGAGGCAGCTTCGCGATTCTCCTACTGCTGAAAACCTTTTCAATTTTAAGAAAATGAAATCCCAAGGTAGGAGAACGCGCAGACAAGCCAGGAGAGACAGCTGGCAAACATTCTTATCAAGCATCAATTCATACACTGATGAGGCCAAGGTTTGGAACCGGGTCAATAGAGTAAGAGGACGACAAACACATCCGCCTCCCCTGGTAGACACGCAGGGAGACAGCCTGGAGGACCAAGCGAACCATCTGGGTGCACATTTTGAACAAGTGTCCAGTTCATCGCACTATTCTACAGCATTTAAAACATACAAATCAGCAATAGAAAAACAAAAACTGGACCGAAAGAGCACCGGGAACGAGCCATACAACTTACCTTTCTCTCTAGCAGAACTGGATGCATCACTCTCCTGCTGCAACCAATCTGCCCCAGGCTCTGACCGCATACTATATGAAATGTTAAAGAACCTGTCCTCTGAAACAAAGAAAACCCTTCTCTGCCTGTACAACTCTATGTGGACCTCCGGCGAGATCCCCTATGCCTGGAAAGAGGCCATAGTAATCCCTATCCTGAAGCAGGGCAAGGATCCATCGTCCGTATCGAGTTATCGGCCCATAGCTCTAACAAGCTGCATCTGCAAAGTCTTTGAGAAGATGATAAACCGCCGTCTGATACATTTCCTAGAATCAAACAAGCTGCTTGACCCATACCAGTGTGGATTCCGCGACGGCCGATCCACCACTGACCATCTGATACGCCTAGAGGCTCAGATTCGCCAGGCTTTTGTCCACAAGCAATTCTTCCTGTCTGTTTTCCTTGATATGGAAAAAGCATATGACACCACGTGGCGATTCGGAATACTAAGAGACCTCGCACACTTTGGAATACGTGGCATTATGCTGAATATCATTGAAAGTTATCTGTCCAACCGCAGATTCCGTGTTCGTGTGGGTAATGCCCTATCAAGACCATATGTGCAGGAAACTGGAGTACCACAGGGTGGTGTGCTCAGTTGCACCCTTTTTATCATAAAAATGAACTCTCTGCGTCTGTACATCCCACGCAACATATTTTATTCAGTATATGTTGACGATGTACAGATAGGCTTCACATCATGTAACCTTGCAATCTGTGAGCGGCAGGTTCAGCTTGGACTGAACAAACTGTCTAAGTGGGCAGACGAGAATGGTTTTCGGCTTAACCCACAAAAGTCCACATGCGTCCTCTTCTCCAGAAAGAGAGGTCTGCACCCTGATCCCAACATCGAGATACAGGGTGAGGGTCTACCTGTAAAAACTGAACACAAATTCCTAGGCCTAATTCTGGACGCGAAGTTAACGTTTATCCCACATCTCAAGTATTTAAGAAACAAGTGCCTGAAGACAATGAGCCTCTTGAAAGTGTTGTCTCGCACTACGTGGGGTAGTGACACAAGATGTCTATTGAATCTATATAAGAGCCTCATTCGTTCACGTATAGACTACGGTTCCATTATATATCACTCCGCGACACCGAGCGCCTTGAAGATGTTAGACCCTGTCCACCATCTGGGTATCCGCCTCCCTACGGGTGCGTTCAGAACAAGCCCCGTAGAAAGCCTTTATGCCGAATCAAATGAATGGTCGCTACATCTACAGAGAACTTACTTATCCTTTGTATATTTCCTAAAAGTGAACTCAAACAATACACACCCTGCCTACACAACTATAAACGATCTGTCCAGTGCCCAAACCTTTCTGAACCGCCCTTCCGTGAGAAAGCCCTACGCACTGCGAGTAAGAAGTCTTGCCGAAGAAATGGATGTGTCACTCCACGAGCACGATGTCATGCCCCCTCCTGTACAGCTGCCACCATGGCAGTGGCAGCTGATTCAGTGTGATCTGTCCTTCATTGAGGTTACAAAGCATGCGCCGGTCCTACATATCCGTATGCATTTCCTCGAATTGCAGCACAAATACTCTTGCCCGGAATATTTTACTGACGCTTCAAAGTCACACGCTGGCGTGTCTTATGCGGCGGTCGGTCCATCATTTTCTGCTGCGGGAGTTCTACACCCAAACACAAGCATCTTTACAGCGGAGGCCTACGCCATCCTGGCGGCGGTTAAACACATCAAACAGCTAGACATACGCAAGGCAGTCATTTACACTGACTCTTTGAGCGTGTTGAAATGTTTAAACACTCCAAGTAGGCACAGAAACCCCGTAATCATAACTCTTTATTCCACCATTTGCACCGCGTATGTATCCAAGCAGCAAATTGTGCTCTGCTGGGTGCCAGGGCACCGCGAGATCGAAGGGAATGAGTTGGCCGACAAGCTAGCCACATCAGTTCATACAGACGCTGCCACTTCACCCATAGCCGTCCCTGTAATGGACCTAAAGCCCTTTATCAAGAAAAAGGTCAGGACCTACTGGCAACGTCTGTGGGACAGAGAAACGGGCAACAAATTACACACTATCAAGCCTCATCTCGCTCATTGGCCACCAGAATCGAAGACACGCCGCACACAGGTTACACTTTGCAGACTCAGGATAGGACACACATACAGTACACATGCTTACTTATTGTCCGGTGGCGATCCGCCTGTCTGTGATGAATGTGGCGAGCCACTCAGTGTACTTCATGTCCTCTTACAGTGCCCTGAACTGGAGCCTCGGAGGAAAAAACATTTTCCATTACCATCACGGCAATATCTCCCATTACATCCTTCTATGTTTTTGGGCAATGAACCTCTTTTTAAATATGAATCACTTCCCGCGTTTTTAAAAGACATACATAATTTCCGTGTTATCTATCCAGGTGACGTGTAGCACGGCCTCTCTGCAGAGGCCACTGCTGCGGTAATTTATTAAAGAAAGCACGTGCCTCGTGGTCTTTGTTCACAAAGGCCTTCGGTAGGCGTTGTGCTGCTTTTATATCCTTAATTTTAGCACCATGACCACTTCTCATACATTCACGACCCACAGATCACTCCACACGTCACTGCCATAATTCTATTTGATATATGTTTTACGCTTATATACCGCGATTTGCTCTTAGGCCCCTTTACAGCCACATAGCATCCTACCATCGGAACCCACTGATCATGGCAAACATACCATTCATTGTCTTGGCGCTCTTTGGCCACATTTGGCCCTTGCGCCAAAAAACACCAAATATCATCATCATCATCAGAATTTTACACTGATGCTTCGAAGTCAAAATGCCGGTGTTTCGTATGCAGCCATCGGCCCATTGTTTTCAGAGTCCAACGTTCTGCACCCGGAAACAAGCATATTCACCGCAGAGGCTTACGCAATACTGTCTGCTGTTAAACAAATAAAGGAAACAAAGCTACAAAAAGCCGTTATCTTCACAGACTCCCTATCTGTTGTAACACCTCTCATGTCATTCAAGAGTCACAAAAATCCTGTACTCACTGAGGTATATTCCCTCCTGTGCAAAGTATATACATCTAATCATCACATCATAATATGTTGGGTGCCTGGGCACAGAGGAATTGAAGTCAACATGCTTGCAGATGGAACTGCCACATCCAGTGCAACGAAAGCTGGCAACTCATCTATAGGTATCCCAGCCACAGACCTGAAGCCATTTTTACGAAAACAACTTAGAAGACACTGGCAACAGATGTGGGACACTAAGACTTCCAATAAACTTCATTTAATCAAGCCCCGCTTAGGAAATTTCCCACTAATGACAAAAATACGGCGAACTGAAGTGATTTTTTGCCGCCTTAGGATAGGCCATACCTATGGCACACACTCTTATCTGTTGACCGGCAGCGAACCTCCTACCTGCTGTAAGTGTGGCGAGACACTGACCGTCCTCCACGTCTTGCTGGAGTGTCGGAAAGTGGAACCTGAAAGGAAAAAACACTTCCCTCTAGCCTACCGACAGCATATTCCTTTTCATCCGAGAATGTTCCTTGGTGCAGACCCGTTTTTTCACAGAAAATCAGTTTTTAACTTTTTACAGGATGTTGGCGCATTACAAATTATTGGCCCACAAGTATCGTAGCATCGCCTCTCGCCCGAGGCCCCTGCTGCGATAGTAGCGCCTTGTAGAGCACCTGCCTCCAGGCTTAAGGGCCTCGGTGAGGCAGTAGTGCTACTGGTATTTATACATTTTAGTATTTTACTCCGTCCGAGTATACCTTTTTAGTTCACAGCACACCTCACGAACCATTGTCATCAATTTATTATGTTTACATGTTACTACTGGTTTTAGGCCCCTATACAGCCGTGTTATATCTTCAGTCAGCCACGTTTCCCTTTGTAATCATTTGTATCATCGAATACACAACACCACCGCTTGGCGCTCTTTGGCCATTATTGGCCCTTGCGCCATAAAACACCACATATCATCATCATACCTTGGAAGACCAGGCCAACGCTCTGGGCGAACACTTCGAACGTGTATCAAGCTCCATTACTCAAAATCATTCCTTAAATATAAACAAATAGCAGAACTTAAGTCACTGGATCGCAAATGCAGACCGAATGAACAATACAACCGTCCATTTAATATAGCCGAGCTGAGAGCTGCTTTGAGCGTATGCAGCAGCTCCGCACCGGGACCTGACAGAATCATGTATGACATGATCAAAAACTTACACACTGACACACAGATGACACTTCTGGGACTTTTCAACTCTATCTGGGCTGCCGGATACCTGCCTTCCTCATGGAAGGAAGCTATTGTTATTCCAGTTTTGAAGCTGGGCAAAGACCCTTCCTCGGCGGCAAGTTACCGCCCGATAGCTCTCACAAGCTTTCGAAAAAATGATTAATCGCTGACTTAAACATTTCCTTGAACTGAACAATATGCTTGATCCCTATCAGTGTGGCTTTAGAGAAAGGCTGTCCACAACTGACCATCTTGTGCGCATTGAAGGACATATACGTGACGCATTTGTAGATAAACAGTTTTTCTTGTCGATATTTCTCGATATGGAAAAGGCGTACGACACAACTTGGCGTTACGGAATTTTGCGAGACTTGTCGGGAATGGGCATCCGTGGAAATATGCTCAACGTAATAGAAAGCTATTTGTCTAACCGTACCTTCCGTGTGAAAATCGGCAACGTACTGTCGCGTCAATTTATACAGGAAACTTGTGTACCCCAAGGAGGTGTGCTCAGCTGCACACTGTTTATCGTGAATATGAACACGCTTCGTGCTTTATTACCGCCAGCTATTTTTTATTCCGTCTACGTAGACGACATACAAATAGGTAACAAATCCTGCAACCTTACAGTGTGTGAGACACAGGTACAACAGGGCTTGAACCAAGTGTCCAAATGGGCAGACGAAAACGGATTTAAAGTGAACCCCCACAAAAGTTCTTGTGTTCTTTTCACCAGGAAGAAAGGGCTTGTTCCAGATCCCACTATCGAAATGTATGGACAACAAATACCTGTGAACAAAGAGCACTAGTTCCTAGGCATCATACTTGATTCTAAACTTACTTTCATTCCGCATATAAAATATCTCAAGGTGAAATGTCTAAAAACAATGAACTTACTGAAAATTTTATCTCACACATCCTGGGGTAGCGACAGGAAGTGTTTACTGAATCTTCACAAAAGTCTCATTTCATCTCGATTGGATTATGGTAGCGCGGTATATCACTCTGCCGCCCCTAGTGCGCTGAAGATGCTGGATCCCGTCCACCATCTAGGTATCCGCCTGGCCACTGGCGCTTTCAGAACAAGCCCCATTGACAGTCTATACGTCGAATCAAATGAGTGGGCACTCCACCTGCAGAGAACATACACCAGCCTCACATATTTCCTCAAAGTCCACTCTAGTCAGCAGCATCCGTGTTTTAATACCGTTAACGATATGACGTGTGCTACACTTTTTCGTAATCGTCCCTCTGTAAGACAGCCTTTCTCACTGCGTGTCAGGGAGCTTAGCGAAGAAGTGGACATCCCACTCCTCGAACATCGCTTAATGCCTTCAGCCAAGCTGTTACCACCTTGGGAGTGGCAGGTAATAGCATGTGATATATCATTTGTAGAGGTTACGAAGCACGCTTCAGAGGTCGAACTCCGAATGCATTTCCTAGAACTACAGTCCAAGTACTCGTGCACAGTATTTTACACAGACGTTTCTAAATCATATGCCGGAGTATCTTATGCAGCCGTCGGTCCGTCCTTCTTGGAATCTGGCGTACTCCACCCAGAAACAAGTATCTTTACGGCTGAGGCCTACGCAATATTGTCAGCCGTAAAGCATATAAAGAAATCAAAACATCAAAAAACTATTATATTTACAGACTCCCAAAGCGTCGTAAAAGCCTTGAAGTCACCCTGTAAACAGAAAAACCCTGTCCTCATTGAGCTCTATTCTGTTCTTTGTAGAGCATACGCAACTAACCAGCATGTCATTATATGCTGGGTGCCTGGGCATAGAGGCATTGAGGGCAATGTTCTTGCCGACCAAATGGCCACATCAGTCACATCACCCGCTAATAACCCTACAGCTGCTGTTCCTGCAACAGATTTGAAACCTTTCTTGCGAAAGAAACTGCGAAGCCACTGGCAACGCTTGTGGGACGCAGAAACAAATAAGCTTCATTTGATTAAGCCACAGTTAGGTTACTGGCCCTCCGTAAGAAAAACCCGGCGAACTGATATCCTATTCTGTCGTCTCAGAATAGGACACACGTTCGGCACCCACAATTTTCTATTGAATGGTAATGATCCTCCAACCTGTGGTAGATGTGGCGAGGGGCTCACCGTCCTCCACGTCCTCCTGGAGTGTCGGGAAGCCGAAAGAGAAAGAAAGAAACACTTTCCTCTAGCATATCGCTACTGTCTCCCTCTACATCCCGCTATGTTGCTTGGTAAAGAACCGCTCTTTAACACCAAAGCAGTCCTCGCATTCTTGAATGATGTTGTGCTACATGTTATTAGGCCAATAAGTTCGTAGCGCATCCTCTCTTCAGAGGATGTTGCTGTGATAGTTCTTTATAGCACATGTCTCCAGACCCTTGTGTTTCAAGGGCTCTGTTTTAGGCACTTGTGCTTCTGGCCAATTCTTACGTCTGTAATATTTTGTGTCTTATCACTCTTTTGCAATGCATTGTTCATGTCTATAGTACACAGCATTAGTCATTGCCATAATCTTATTACGTATAGATTTTACGCACTTTACAGCGACTGTTTTAGGCCCCTTTACAGCCATGCCACATCTGTTCATGTAATTGACTATTCATATATCACTAACAAGCCATTACCATCATATTGGCGCTCTTTGGCCATATCTGGCCCTTGCGCCAACAAACCACAATAATCAATCAATCAAATCCCAGGAGCGCACCAAGAAGGGCAAACTTCCTATAACCGCGCCGAATAAGGGACAGGTAACCTGAACGGCTACCGCCCTTGATTATAGTGATCTTTTTACTACTTGTCACCTATCACTTTTTAGCTCACACACACATAAGTAAACAGTTTTATTCGTTTTACGATGGCTTTCATCATCCATTGGAATTGTAGAGGCCTGATCCATAATCTAGGTGACATAAAAGAGATCATAAATAAGCTATCGCCAGTTGCATTCTGCCTTCAAGAAACCAACTTAGGCCCCAAAAATACACATTTTCTGAAAGGTTTTACGGTCGTACGTAAGGACCGCGAACACTCCAGCCGTCTGTCAGGAAGAGTCGCCATAATCGGGCAAGGCGGCACTCCTACCCAAAATGTCCAATTAAATACATCTTTCGAAGCTGTAGCGGTCACCGTTCTATCTCAGAAGACCATCACCATTTGTTCACTGTACCTTCCACCCCATAGCCATTTTAATATTAAGGATCTAGAAAATTTAACTGACCAGTTGCCGGAGCCTTTTGTTTTAGTAGGAGATTTCAATGCTCATGGTACTCTTTGGGGCAGTGACAAAACTGACCCAAGAGGCCAGCTCATTGAAGATTTTATTTTGTCAAATGATATCTGCCTTTTAAACTCAGGTGCATCAACATATTTTCACCGACTTCACGTACATTTAGTTGTTTAGATTTAGCTTTTTGCTCACCGTCTCTTTTTAGCGATCTTAAATGGGAGAAGCCCTCGACACGTCATATGGTAGTGATCACCTGCCCGCAATCATAAAATTCTTACCATCACCACCAACCCTAGGCATTAAGCGACGCCGGTGGAAACTGCAGCTCGCTGACTGGCCAGTTTTTATGAAGCATGCGAAACTGGAAACAGTCTTCTCACCAGAACTGAGCGTTCACGAACTCAATAAAAAGTTTGTTGAGGTTATAATCTCAGGCGCAGAAACACGGATACCTCAGTCATCCGGTATTTTGCGCAAAAAACTAAATCCATGGTGGACAGACGAGTGTACCGAAGCTAAAAAACAACAAAATAAGGCCTGGGGAATCTTACGAAGGTATCCAACCTACAACAACCTCCTAGGCTTTAAGCAGGCCAAAGCCAAAGCAAGATTTGTTCGGCGCCAGGCGGAGAAATCGTCATGGCAATAATACGTATGCTCAATTAAAAGTTCGGTCACATCTAAATAAATGTGGGACCAGGTTAGAAAATTTAAAGGAGAGTACACATCACACAATACCACTACTTACAAGTCCAGGCACATAAACAACACTGGAAGAACAGGCCAACTTATTAGGCGAACACTTTTATAACGTCTCAAGCTGAGCGAACTATTCAAATGCATTCTTCAGATAGAAAGAGTCGGCTGAGAAACAGAGACTTCCCACTACCGGTGCTTCAATGGAACTATATAATGACACTCTTACAATGCAGGAATTAACAGAGTTCTTTCGGCCGGTAAAAAAACAGCAACAGGTCTTGACCGGGTCCACTACACAATGCTGGCGCACTTATCTCAAGCATCGGTAGAGGCACTCCTTAAGTTTTTCAACAAGATATGGCAATCTGGGTAATGCCTACAGACGAAAAATGCAGTAGTAGTGCCTTTTCTAAAATCTGGTAAAACTGCAACATCCCCAAGCAGCCACAGACCCATCGCACTAAGAAGCTGTCTAGCGAATTTATATGCGAGCATTATCAACACAAGACTCACTTTCATCCTTGAATCAAGACACCTAATAGACACGCACCCGTGCGGATACAAAAGGGCTGCTCCACCACTGATCATTTCGTCTGACTAGAACATGAAATACGTGATGCGTTTCTACACAAACAACACTGTCTCGCGGTTTTCTTTGCCTTAGAAAAAGCGTACGATACCACATTGCGATACGGAATTTTGAGAGACCTGGCTGATTTGGGCATTCGTGGCAGAATGTTAAACAGCCTATACGATTTCATGTCAAAAAGAACATTTCAGGTACGCCTCGGCACAACACTTTCACGCATATTTACACAAGAAAATGGCGTCCCACAAGGTTGCATTCTCAGCACGACTCTCTTCATAGTCAAAATGAACTGTGTTAACAAAATCATTCCATCGTCTGTCATGCATTCAATATATGTCGATGATTTGCAAGTGGCTTGCCGCGCCTCAAACCTTTCGACCTGCGAAAGACAGCTACAAATAACAATAAATCTCACACAGTGGGCCGACAAAAATGGTTTCCGCTTTTCAACCCACAGAACTGTTACAGTGCTGTTTTCCCAGAAGCGTGGCTTACATTGCGATCCAGTTCTGACACTGGATGGCGCAACACTACCGGTCAAACGAGAGTACAAATTCTTAGGCGTCACATTTGACACAAAACTGAACTTCCTATACCATATTAACACAACAAAAATTAGCGCAAATAAAGCATTAAATATTCTCAAACTGTTATCGCACAAGCACTGGGGATCTGGCCGAATATGCCTACTACGTATTTACCGCTCCCTTGTGCGTAGCATTCTCGACTACGGTAGTGTAGTTTATGGTGCAGCCAGGCAATCCTACATGAAACGACTTGATCCAATTCACAATCTTGGCCTACGATTGGCGAGCGGTGCCTACAGAACATCGCCTGTCCTAAGTTTATACGTTGACTGCAATGAGCCTTCCCTACAGCACCGCAGAGCACTACTAACCCTCTCCTATGTACTGACAATTTGGTCAACACCACAACATATATGCTATAAAATCGTAACACAATGCAACTCTCGGTTACACTACACAAACAAACCGAACATGATACGGCCACTTGTCTTACGACATGAGGAATACTGTCAGATTTATAACATTCCTCATGAGGTCCTGCAGGTTGCTGAAAGGCCACAAAGACTGGCCCCATGGTGCGATTGCAGACAACTATGTGATTGGACACTAAGCAACTTAAAGAAAAAGGACACCCCACACGAACACAATGCAAGAGTTCCGCACTATTAAAAAAAATATAAAGATCACACAGAATTTTACACAGATGGTTCTAAAACACAAGATACGTGGGTGTGGGAACCGTAACGGAAAATTGGGAAAATAGCATCCGAATACATAATTCTGCTTCAGTCTTACCGCCGAAGTTATGGCTATATGGTCGGCAGTAAACAAAGTTATCACGACAAACAGAAGAGTGCTGTCATTTACACCGATTCGTTGAGTGCACTCACAGCTTTAGATTTAAAGTCCGCCTGTGAACCGCTGCTTGGCGATATCTTAAACATGGTGCTTAATAACAAACACGGACGAACCATACGATTCTGCTGGGTTCCTAGCCATGTTGGGATACCAGTTAACGAATCAGCAGATAGATGCGCAGCCATGGCAGCGCACAAAGACCTAACACACACAAACTTCCATACAAAGACAACATCCGAGCAATTCGTAAAGCCCTGACATCAAAATGGCAACAAGAATGGCACTCCTGCGTTAATAACAAGTTACACATAACAAAACTCCTGCTTGGCGAGTGGAAATCGTGCAGTCACCAGCAACGGTTCTATGAGGTGATCTTATGTCGACTTAGAATAGGGCAAAACACATCTGACACACAATTCTTACTCCGAAAAGAAGATCCGCCAACCTGCGATAAGTGTCATGAACCTCTTACAGTAACACACATTGTTATGACATGTCCACATACAGAAACACACAGACGGAAACGTTTACACAATCTGTATAACTTACACATACCCTTACACCCCGCCTCATTATTGGGAGATGACCCACTAGTGCCATTCGCTGACTTGTTCGAGTTTTTAGATGAAGCCGGTTTTTTACATAGAATATAAGGTAACGCAGCTTTCGCTGCATTAACATTTCATTTCTTAATACCTTGTGGCTGGCGCAGCATGGCCGTTGTCGCTTTTGCACCATTAAACCTGAATTAACTAACTACTATCCTTACTCCGTATTAGCCACGAGAACGACCTACAGGGGCGCTGCGAGCGCGCGGGCGTGACGTCAGGCACGGACTAGCGCCTGTCGTCTGCTGCCGTTTGGGCGCTGTGGGGCGGGTTCTCCAGTGTTCCCGTTTGTTTGTTGTCGTTCCCTGTACTTGTATACTTATGACGGCCATCTCAAATACATTTTTACGACGTCTTCGTTCGCGCAAACCTATTGAAAGAGCTTATTTCCTAGACGACAATTTATTTTTCAAGGGCAATGCTGCAGTACCAGCCGAAGGAGCTCAGACCAGTCTATGCGTGTTTTTCACGCGCGGATCTAGACTTTGCAGACTGAGGAACTAATAAAAAAGCGTAAATAGCACGTGACTATAAAAGCATAAATGCATAAACAGAGCACCTAAGAATGCAGTTAGGCTACCATACCTGCAGTGGTGCAACGAGCATGTCACTATGCGCT